>NW_020939816.1:0-1250 GCF_900497805.2 Vombatus ursinus | reverse complement strand
TTGTCTGTGGATTCCTAGCACCCAGAGGAGAGTGTGGCACACAGCAGTCTTTTAATAAGTGTTTTTTGACCAATTTAGTGCCATTGAAGATTATGTCACCGTCTTTTCATGACATCTGGTAGTGATAAAAAGATTGAAGAATATTATAGCACAGTCTTTGGTGTCATCTAATGGTGACAATCTCTATTGTAGAATTTAGCAATTTTCTTTTTGGTGTGATCTTGTGGACAGATGCAATTTTGCATCTGGCTCTCCTTGCCCAAGGGGTAATTTCAATGGTGATGATTTAGTCTGAATTTCTATTGCAACTGAAAGAATTCATTACGTTTGTCAGTTCCTAAATTCAGGATTTCATTTGGCTCCATTCTCCCTTTCTTAATAGCTACTAAATTTTCACAAGTATAAAAATCCATGAAAAAACAGGGTTTAAAAAGGGAGAAAATGTAATACCAGGGTTTGGACACGCGATGGCAGACTAAAACTGTAATATCTGAACTGCCCACAAGGGGGCAGGCGTGTATGAAAAAAAATTCAATGGAATGCAACATTCCCAACCGACACCAGGTGGCAACGCGAGCCCATGTTATAAAACTTAACGTCAATTAATTCTACAAAACACATTTTTTAAGCACATACTGCATTCCAGAGGCTTTTCTAGGTGCTGAGGATCACAGAAAATATGTGCAACACTCCCTGCCATGAAAAGCATATGCATAAATATGTCTATAAACAACATCAACAAAAGAAAATAGACTGAGGTGGGGTGGTCTAATGACTAGAGAGGATCCTGTCAGTCAGTCAGTCAGTATTTATTAAGTGCCTGCTGTGTGCCAGGCCCTGTGCTAAGTGCTAGAGATGGAAAAAAAGACTAAAGACCATTACTGGCCTCAAGTACCTCACAGTTTAATTGGAAAGTCAAGAAACAAACAAAATAAAGCTAAATTCAGGATAAATGAAAATTAAATTAGAGAGGGAAAACAGTAGAATTTAGAGGGTTTGGGATTGACTTCATGTCAAATATAGGATGGTAACTGCAACTTAAAGAAAACATAGGAGCCAGCAGTGATAACTAAGGATGAAAATGATTCCTGGGATGTTGGACAGGCAGAGAAAATCACTGGAGCCAAGGGATAGAGCATATTGGTTGTGGCACACCAAGGAGGCCATTGTGACAAGTTCAAAGTGTAAGCAGAAGGGAGTAAAGTGTAAGAAGATGGGAAGGTAGGAGGTGAAAGATATTAAATGCCAAA
>NW_020939815.1:2966-11716 GCF_900497805.2 Vombatus ursinus | reverse complement strand
TCTCTTCTCCCTCTATTCTACTTCATTTGGTGATCTCATCAGCTCCCACGGATTTCATGACCCTCTCTATGTTGACGATTCTCACATCTCCCTATTCTGTCTGAACCTCCTTGTTGACCTTCTGTCTTTCATCTCTGGCTGCTTTTTGGATGTCACAAATTGGATGTCCAGTAGACATCTCCAACTCAACATGTCCAAAACAGATCTCATTATCTTGCCCCTAAACTTCCCCCTCCTCCCTTCCCTATTACTGTAAAGGGCACTACCAACTTCCAGGCCCTCCAACCTTGACGTCATTCTGGACTGTCATGTCTCTCAACTCCCCAGGTCCAACCTGTTGCCAAGGTTTGTCGTTTACCTCTACAAAATTTCTTGCAGATTTTACCTTTGCAGCACCTCTCGTCAATTTCACCTGCGCAGCATCTGTCAAAAACCACACTCTCTCTCTTCTCATGCTGCCCCTCCCCTGCTCCATGCCTCATCACCTCACATCTGCACTATTCCCTGTTGGATCTTCCTGCCTCAAGTCTGTCCCTGCTCCTCTCACTTGTCAAACTGATTTTCCTAAGGTGCAGGTTTAGGTCACCTACCAACTCAATGTAAACCCAAATAAAACAAACCCCAGTTTTGAATAGAGTCTGCTCTAAGAAAGAGACAAATGAAATTGGGGTGCATGTGTTCACATTTTAATTTCTCTCAAGCTGGCTTGACATGTATTACATGGGAGTTCAGTCCAAAACTGGGCCCCCCTATGGGGGCCGGTTCAGAACTGGCTCAAATTGGATTTTGGGAGACACGGATTTAGATGCCCTTCGAGGAGTAGGTTTTCCAAAGGGATAACAATCAACTCTCAGGGTAGCCCATATTAAAATGATGGTCTTAGTGACCCCTCTCACTGGATCATGTTCAAAGAGACATTACCTGTCTTGACAATAGGGAGGAATCAACATTCTCTCAGTCCCATCTAGGCAACAGAATGAACAGGAATAAAACCATTGAGATTACATCTTAATGTCCTACTGAAGAAGAATTAGACTTAGGAAGAAAGGGGGATGGGGAAGCTCTGAGTTTCCAAGATAATGAATACCAAGAAAAATCATTTTTTTAAATTATTTTGAATTATCAACAATCACTTCCATAAGCTTTTGAGTTTTAAATGTGTCTCCCCCTCCCACACCACCTCCCTCCCCAAGAAAGTACACAGTTTGATATGGGCTGTACATATATGTTCCTATCAAACATATTTTCAAATTAGTGATATTGTAGGTAAATATTAGAACCAATAGGAGGAACCACCAGAAAGAGGAAACAAAACACAGCAGAAGAAAAAACATAGCAAATATTATGCTTCGATCTGCATTCAAACTTCATAGTTCTTTCTCTGGATATGGATAGTATTTTCCATCATGAGGCCTTTGGAGATATCTTAGATCCTTATAATGCTGAGAAGTGTTAAGTTTGTCAGTATTAGTCATCGCACAACGTGGCTGTTACTCTGTGCAATGTTCTTCTGGTTCTGCTCACTTCACTCAGGATCAGACCATACAAGTCTTTCCAGTTTTTCTGAAGTCAGCCTGTTCATCATTTCTTATAGCACAATAGTATTCCATTACATTCACATACCACAACTTGTTCAACCAGTCCCCAATTGATGGGAATCCTCTCAATTTCCAATTCTTTGCCACCACAAAAAGAGCTGTTATAAATATTTTTATACATGTGGATCCTTTTCCCATTTGTATGATCTCTCTGGGATATAGCTCCAGAAGTGCTACTGCTGGGTCAAAGGGTATGCACATTTTTATAGCCCTAGGGCATAGTTCCAAATTGCTCTCCAAAATGGTTGGATCATTTTGCAACTCCATCAACAATGCATTAGCGTTCCAATTTTCCCACCTCGTCTCCAACATTTGTCATTTTCCTGTTTTGTCATGTTGGCCAATCTGATAGGTGTGATATGGTACCTCAGAGTTGTTTTGATTTCTATTTCTCTAGTTGATAGTGATTTACAGCATTTTTTCATATGACTATAGATGGCTCTAATTTCTTCGTCTGACAACTGTCTATTCCTATGTTTTGATCATTTATCAATTGAGGAATGACTTGTATTCCTATAAATATGACTGAATTCTCTATATATTTTAGAAATGGGGCCCTTATCAAAGAGACTTGTTGCAAAAATTCTTTCCCAATTTTCTACCTTCCTTCTAATCTTGGTTGCATTGGCTTTGATTGTGCAAAAACTATTCAATTTAATGTAATCAAAGTTTTCCATGTTGCTTTTCATAAATTTGAACCCAGTTTCTATACTTCACATTCATTCCCCCAGCAGGAGGATGAGATTCCACTACGGAATTAATCACAGAACCACAGGCATATAAAAAGATGGACTCCAATACATACATAGTCCATTGAGTGATCCATTTTAAGATGGTACATATCAATAAAACAATTCCAACTTCTGGTCATGTACAAATAAAGAACCCTTCAAGAAAGTGGATGCTTCCTTTCAGGCATTTACAAGGTAGACCACAAGTCATTCTTCTTTTAACATCAAGTAATTGTAACAAACTGAAAGTAACAGAATAATATCCTGGTTTCCTAAGTCCTTGAATGAATTACCCCATACCATTAGAGGACACTAACTTATATGGGAATATATACTAGTAACAGATGTCAAGGTTAAATACTTAATTCTAAAATTCTAGGCCAGATAGGTCAATTTTATACTTGTGTCTTACTGGAATAACCCCAGATGTTCCAACGTCAATCTATTGTTGAACAGATTTGAGGTTGTGCTTACAAAACTTTTTGATTATAGAAATTTGCCATAGAAGAATGGAACATAACCAAAGTAAGGGAACAATGTTTCCCTAACTTCATGTCAATTCCAGGCTTAAAGGCTGCCAGGTGTCATAGTGGGGAAATTGAGTCAGGAGAGTCCCACCTCAGCACATGCAGAATACTCTTTCTCCAGACCTTCCCATGAGACTACCCTCTGCAGTTACACTACCCCCTCCATAAGACTGCTGGTATCATGGGTAGGTGGTTCACCCTGATAGCTATAGCTGGAGTCAGACTCAGATTAACCATCCCATATGTTCTCAACCATCATCAGGGTTTCAGATGTGACTATAATGTCGCATTAATTAGGGAACATCTTTAAAGTAAGTCTTAAGTAGTTTGCATGCATTCCTACACCTGGTCTTAGTTCCTGATTAAATAACATCAGGAGAAAAATCACATTTCCGTTAAGATCGTAAGTTTCTACTGTAATAGATTTGCATCTGTTTCTCAAGCTTTTTTTGTCCTTCTCTAACCATACTTCATCTGAAAGAATGAGACATTTCAAGAATGGAATCTCATGCAGGTGAGAAGTTTAAACATTAATTTTCCCTCTTGCTAGACCCTGGAATGAATTCAGATCTGAACAGCAAGATCCTTTCCACTTACAGCTCCTTACAGTAATTGCTTTACTATAACCACCACTACTGCTGCTCCCATTGAGCTGCTGACTCACACTCTGTTTCTCAGAAAGCACCCATTAAGGCCTGACCAAGGACACAACAAACCTAGTCATTCAAACCTAGTTCCACAAACTCGAAATTCACAGTAGGCTTGGACATAATCGTAATCAACATCAAATCATTATTTGCAACAAAATTAGCTTGCAAATGGAAATTTCATAGACCTTTCAAAAATCACGCAAAAGCATTTGCAACACATTTCTTCATAAAAGTATTTCCCTTTCTTAAAAACAACTTACAATTTATCCTGGTACTATAACAAACTAAATTGATTACAAGATTTTACAAGGTCGTTTCTTACACAATTACCAAGATTTCTTTCAAAAAAATATTTTTACAATAACTCCAAATAGCTTAGTTAACCATCTTAAATTTCATGAGTGACAAGCAAATGATTTTAGCTGAAACACCCTTTCCAATATAGACACAACTTGGAAGTTTATGATTTCTTAAATTACATTGCTTCGAAAAGTTACAACACATGATCAGATAGAATGACCTAACAGCTTCCTAACCCACTCATCTTTTTTCCCTGACAGCACAATTCCGAATCTAACAACATCTAGATTATAAGAGAAATGGCTTTTCTAACAACATAGGTGACACCACTGTTTACCAGATGGCACAATTTAGGTAAATGCATCTTGAAATCACCTTGCACAGAGAATCATTCATCTCATTATTAATATCTAGAAACTACAACCTGAAACCACCTTATGTATTTTCATAAAAGCCAAGATTTCAAATGAAAAATCTGTTCTCATAGCAAATATCAGTATTATTGTTACTATTACTTATTTATAACCAAATATACTTCATTAAATGTTCACAGTGTTCAAAAGGATTTTATCACATCCTTTTTAAAAGGCCCAATTCCTATGCAACAAAAATGCAGATTAAAAATTGCTTTTAACACTATTTCTACCTCACCATGGTCTCTCAGATTTTTCAGACAATTTTAGATGAACAATACAATTTAAAAAATGCAGACAATAACCTTCAGATGACATCAATTAGATTTTCAGATTATCACATGTAGAAATGATGGATTGTATTACTTTTGGTACTTGAACAATGACATTAAATTAGAGAGATAATATTAATGTTGTCTAGCATATGCCAGTGATTTTACAATCAGGTGATCCTTACAACATACCTGGGAAGTGGGTTCTCTATTATCCTCTTTACAGAACAGTAAACTGAGGTAAACTCTCAGGGCCATACAGTTAAAAGTTCCTTAATGCCAAATAACAATATCTTTTTCCTGTGAGGAAGAGCTCTCTGAGATGCTGTTCTTATTCCTTCAAGACAGATTTTGACTCCAATCAAATCAAATATGGATTAATAATTGCTAATGATAAAAATTTTAAATTTAATTTTTTTTGAAGTCCAAGGGTCTTGGCCTTTGAAAGGAAATATTACCCTAAATTCATACATTCCCTTAGGAAGGTACGTGACAATTCCCAGCTCTGAGGAACTTTTTCCCTCTCTCTTTCTCCACTTCCTTCAGAGGGCTGAAAAGTTTCCTTTTTGAGGCTTATCAGATGAAAACTACCCTAAGCATTCCATCCTCCTGGGAGTTTCAGGCTGATGCATGTAAGTTTTACTGTTAAAATCACCTGCAATCCAAAGTAGCTAAAGCATTTGGTCCAGCCAAAGAGATACCATCTGAAGCCAGCACCAAGGCACCCACAACAACTAACCAGGGATTGCGCGGAGTTAGACTACATGGATTGCTGTAGACCACCCCACCCCCAACTATTCCCAAACCATTTTTTTCCTACCTGTCCTATTTTTGCTCGAGTCTTTATTTCTCTCTCCTAATCTTTAAAACCATTACTCACATTAACTCCACTTTCCTTTACATTACAAATTAAAAATTATACTCGCCCCATTTTAAGTCCTGCTCCTCTTCACCCCTTTAGAATCTAGAGGAAGTTAAGTCCTAACAATTTACAAATCAAGGCAGCTGTTTTTTCTACACCCTTACATATAGTCTTTATAATGTTAATGCTTGAAAGTCAGAAAAACCCTTATTTTTGCAGTTTTGAACATATTGCCTTGCTATCAGATCCTATCAGTCTAAAAGCTGACTTTTAACTCATTCTGCCTTCCACTAACTTTTGGGAGAGTCTCTCCCTGCTTTCTGATTCCATTACCCCATATTTAAATTTATTCTGCTATCCCAACTTAACTAGTATTGAGATTCCAAAAAAAGGTCTTAATTTCCTACTGAAAGCTTCAGGTGGGAGTTCTTTCTCAATGTTCTCTCTCTAAATACAGACCATAGAATTTCCTCCAAAATTTTTTCTGGCTTCATTTTAGATCTCTCACCACAAACATGAAAAGTTTTACAAACACACACAGAGACAGAAATACCTTGACAAGACAAAGTGTGCTCTAATCTGATTTTCTTGTTGACTTTTTAGGCTTAGTTCATTTTGAAGAGAAATCAACGTAGAATCAAAATTCAGCACCTACCAATTTCCACATCCTTTTTAGTAGTCAAAATTCGGTTATCACATGCCAATTTACTCTCACTGACCCAAAGCCAGTTAGAGGCTATGCCCTCAGAGAATGCCTGTCTTGAGACCTCTGACCCAAGAGCCCCTTGGAGAGAAAAAGAAAACGACTCCAACGGTTGAGTAGAGTCCATTAGGTAAAGAGCAGGGATTTGGGGTATAAGACTTACCCACCCTTCAAGGCTGGGATTTTAGAGGAAAAAAAGTCCTCTTGGCACTGTTGGGGAAAGAGTATAAACTTCAAATCCCAGTCCAAAATCTGAGTAAAAGGCACTATTTCTTGTGAACTCCCAAAAACAAACCAGGCATTTGAATAGAACCAGCTCTAAGAAAGAGACAAATGAAATTGGAGTTCATGTGTTCACAGTTTAATTTCTCTCAAGCTGGCTTGACATGCATTGCATGGGAGTTCGGTCCAAAATGGGGCCCCATAAGGGGGCCAGTTCAGAACTGGCTCAAATTGAATTTTTTGGCGTGCAGCCTTATATGCCCTTTGCAAAGTAGGAGTTCCCAAGGGATGTCAATCAACTCTGGGAGGTGGCCCATATTAAAATGAGGGTCTTTCAGTAAGTGACCCCTGTCACTGGATGCTGGTCAAAGAGACATCAATTTCTCTATCACCTGTCTTGACAATAGGGAGGAATCAATATTCTCCCTGACCCATCTAGGCAACAGAATGAATAGGAAGAGACCCATTGAGATTACATCTTAATGTCCTTCTGAAGAAGGATTGAATTTAGAAAGAAAGGGGGGATGGGGAAGCTCTGAGTTTACAAGATAACGATTACTAAGAAAAATCGTTTTTTCACATCAATAAGCCTGTGGCTCTCTATTGCCTTCAGGATCAAATACAGAATCCTCTGCTTTTCCTTCAAAGCCCTTCACAACCTGGCCATCTCCTGCCTTTCTAGTCTCCTCACATTTCACTCCCCACCCCATCTTCTTCAGTCCAGAGACACTGGCCTCCTGGCTGTTCTTTGCACATGACCTTCCATCTTCTCTAACATATAGATACTATAAGAAACGATGACCATGATGCTCTCCAAAAAACCTGAAAAGACTTACATGGGTTCATGCAAACTGAAATGTACTGGGTACAAAGTAACAACCATATATGGTAAGATGATCAGCTGGGAATGACTTAGCTCTTCTCAATAATACAAGGAAGGATCCATGACAACTCTGAAGGACTTAGGATGAAAAATGCTATCCCATCCACAGAGAGAGAACTGATGGTGTCTGAATACAGATTGAAGCCACTTTTTTTCACTTTCTTTATTTTTGTTGAGTTTTTTGTCTATATTTTCTTCACAACATGAGTGTTATGGCTATGTTTTGCATGACTACAAATATATAACCTATATGGAATTGCTTGCCTTCTCAATAAGGGGGTGGGGATGGTGAGAGAGAAAAGGAGAGACTTTAGAACTCAAAGTTTTAAAACAAATGTTAGGGGCAGTTATTTGACGTGGTGAGTACAGCATGGGCCCTGAAGTAAGGAGGACCTGAGTTCAAATCTGACTTCAGACCAAACCCTCACTAGCACTGTGTGACCCTGGGCAAGTCACTTAACCCGAATTGCCTAAAACAAAACAAAACAAAACAAATAAAAAAACAACAACAATAACAACAACAAAGGTAAACAAAAAATGTTAACAAATTAAAATGATAATAAGAAAAAAATTAGTTGGCCTTGACCTCTGGGCATCTCTTAGGCACAGAAGGCTTTCCTGAATATTGGAGGGTCATTCCCACTCCCTTCAGAGTTTCAAGGTGATGTAGACATCCCCACCCTTTGAATAAGCTCCAAGTCAGTTCCAGTAGCAGCCACAACAGTGGCAGGGTGGGCAGGATGGAAGGGCTGTTGGGTCTAGAGGACAGTGGGAGCAGCTACTCCACCCACATGAGGAGCATGGCCCCTAGCCCAAAGAGGAGTTCATAAACATGATCCTGGGCAAACTGAAGGCCTCACCTCTAGGCCAGAGTGAAAGGGGGAAGCAGGAAATGCTCCAGAATGCCACAGATGCGGACCCAGTGGTCTGGGGAAGGACTTAGCTATCTTCTTAGGTACTTTCATGGGCCCCACCAGGCAAAGGCCAGGCCAGGAGAGATGTTAGGGAGGTGAAGGATCTGTAGAGCTGGGAGCAGGCACAGTGCCCTCCTCTATGCCAGGCCATAGTGTCTGTCCCTCTGCTTGTCTGGTAACCTTCTGTGCCATGGCACATCTGCCCACCCACCAGAGGCGCCCCCAGGCACAGATGCCATCCCCTAACCACTCTGCCCCAAATCCTCAGATGCAGATGTGTCCATGACTGAATTGAGTCCTTCAGTGCCTGGCCTGTTTGCCCCCCTGCTTCATAACCCTCTCTTACAAACAATGCTAAAATCACGTGTATTAGAAAGAAGATCCCTGAATCAGTTCCAAAGATTGGTTTCTCAAAGACTTTTTATTAAAAAGTTTGAAGTATGTCCTTTCAATTCTCTGGAGAAGAGTGCATACCTCCTTTGGAGGGGAGAGTGCGCTAACTACAGAAGCAAGAGCAAGCTTTATAGTTAGTAATCACCTAACTCCTCCCTTCTGGATCAGGATTGGTCCTAATCCTTCTGGTTTACAATCTTCTTTATTCGCCCTGTTCATATATTTTATATACATGTGATTCCCACTCTTTGACATACATTCTGTGCCTGGAATTGTGTTGTC
>NW_020939815.1:0-2866 GCF_900497805.2 Vombatus ursinus | reverse complement strand
GAAAAGTCTCATTGATACTTAAGGTATCATCGTCCTTATATTTCCAGAGCCTGCCCTCTGAACTCCCACTGTGGGTGCTACTGGGATAATCTTTAGTGAGGGATGTCTCTATCTCTTGTTGTACCAGTCCCCTAGTGCATGGAACTATACAACATTCTACAGCAGTTAGTACTCGTGAATGGATACAGCCATTCCATTCCATTTGCCAAACCAGGATTCTAAACATCCGTTTAATCAGTTATCTATGCCGGAATTCTCTGTCAACTGCTCAGATAAAGTGGTTAAACCTTGCAATGCCTTAAGTGATGGTTCTATCTGGGGCCTTGCTGCCGGGCGACATTTTATCAAGGGATTTATGAGAGAAGGAAGGGAGGAATTGACCTATGCATTGACAAATTCAAAAAATGGGAAGAAAAGGGAAGGGGCTAGTAAAAGGGAGGAGGGACTGAGGGAGGCGGTAGTCAAAAATGCCTTCAATAGGAATGTATATGTGTAGCCTATATCAGATTGTGTGCCCTCTTGGGGAGGGTGGTAGGGAGGGAGGGGGAGAAAAATTTTAAAATCAAAAGCATAGGGAAGTGATTATTGATAAATCAAAATAAATTTTAAAAAGAAAAGAAAAGTAGTCCTTGCAAGAGCTTTTTGCAACTAAAGCTAGTATCTTGGATTAACTGATGCCTTCTTTCTGGTGCTTTCTGAATACACTCATTCTGTTTCCTGTTTTGAAAGAAAAGTAAAGGCGGCAGAGCCAAGATGTCAGAGCAAAATAGTGACTTGCTTGAGCTCTCTACCTTACCCCTCCAAATACTTGTAAAAGTGGCTGTAAACAAATTCTAAAGATGCAGAACTCACAAAAAGACAATGTGAAACAGATTTCCAGCTCAAGACAACCTAGATCCTGATAGGAAAGGTATATTGTGCTGGGCTGGGAGGGGAGCTCAGTTTGGCATAGGCATGCAGGCCTCAATGAACCTGAAACAGCCCTCAGAGGACTGAATCACAGGCAACTTCCAGACTTCTCAACCCATGAATGCCAAAGACAACTTATAAAGTCAACAGTAAAAGTCTGTGTCTGTGGTGAGAGTGAAGCATTGTCCCAGCCCCGGTCCCTGAGTGCTGCCCCAGGGTGGCAACTGCCTCAGGAGCTTTGGGCCGACCGACTGAGGGGGAATCGAGTGACTGATCACAGGGGAATTGCAGGGATCTCTTTGCTGGTGTAGAATTCTCTCTGCCAGCACAGAAGCCAGGAGGCAGAAGTGAGACGGCCTGCGAAGACAACAGACTTCCTGACGTAGGTCACGTACATCCACCAAGTAGCTTACCTACAATCAAAAAAAAAACAGAAAAAACTGCCACAAGCATTCTAAACAGATGGCCAGTAGCTTGCCTTCTGTTACTGGAACTCTGAAGGTTGCTAGGTACCGTCCACTGGAATATCCCAAGGGCACAAGGTTCTCCCAAGCCAGGCAGCCAAGCCAGAGCCTTGGAGGACCATGGCATCTGTCACTGCACCCTAGGGTAAAGGCAGGGTTGCCTCATTCCTTCCTAGGATTGCCCAGAATGAGCCCCACAACCCAGCCAGTCTGCCAGGGGGTCCAAGACCCTAAAGCAGAGGTTCTGTTTGAACCTGACTGAGCTGCCATCCCAAAAGGCTCATACCTTCCCAGAGTTCTCACTCCCTGTCAAATAGGAGCTGCCCTGAGGCCCTGAACCTGGGCACTACACAGCTAGAGAAGACCATTCTCTGGGCAGCCTAGCCTGGCCTGGCCCAGGAGGAGCCACAGCATCTGGCTTTAGAAGGGCTGGACAGCTGCAGCTTGGGAAGTCATTTCACTGACAGTGAAGAGACACGCACAGACCCACACTAACCATTTTGAAATTGTCTGCTTTGAAGCATTAGTGATGGTTTCCCAGCCCCATTCTGCTGCAATAAAATGTCCTGTTGGGTTTGGAGCTCATGGTGCCAAAGAGGTGGCATTCTGGGGTTCCATGTTAAAAGGTTCAGTGTCATTCTCCCACCCTTTCAAGCTGTGGAATAATTAGCAAGAGAAGTTCCAATGAGCCTAGCACAGAAAGTCTTTTTGCCCCTTCTTTTCCACTTTCCCTACGAGCTTATGAGCCAAATAGTGCAGGTATCATTTCATCTATTTAACAGAAGAGGAAACCGAGGCTCTGAGAGGGGAGATGGCTTCCTCCCCGGGTGTCTCCTATTCCCAATATGAGCAGCTGCATCTTCTTTTCTTCTTCTGTACCCACTCTGCTCCCTTGAATACCTCAAGACCAAAGTGACAAGAAGAACAACTGGCCTGTCACCCAGGCGACGGAGAGCAGAAGAGAGAAGAGTCATTGGGAATGGGCACAAATGTTCTGCCTGCCCCCCAAGAGACAAAAAGCACTAATGAGAGAAATTCCAATCTAACCAGCTTAGAAGCTTCACCTCTTGCTTCAGGTCTCTTGCTGCCAGAGTGAGTCGGTTCAGCTCAGACCATGACCCCTGGATTGAGCTTATCAGGCCAGGGAGGGCACCTCAACTGGATTGGACATAATCCCAGGCCATGCTCCCCCCCCAGGGGGCATAGAGTCCCGTTGTAGTGGACAAAGTGCCCCTGACCCCAAATAAGAGAGATGACAGAAATGATCTCATCAGAGGGGCCACGGAAAGAGAGGAGCACAGAAACACTGTGGGTGAAGCCAGGACCTGGTCCCTCCATTTTAAAAAGTAATTGGAAAATGTTGTTCATATATATGCTCTTTGATGCTGGGATACCACTTTGATCCCAAGGAGGTCAAAGACAAAGTGAAGAATTTTAGTTCTACTAAACAGTACTTGCCTATATGGCAAGTTTGATTTCTATGCATAACTGAT
>NW_020939814.1:0-1019 GCF_900497805.2 Vombatus ursinus | reverse complement strand
GTTCTAATTCTTCTTCACAGCATGACAAATGTGAAAATATGTTTAATTTGAATGTATATGTTGAGCCTATATCAGTTTACATTGTGTCATGGAGTGGGGTGAAGAGAGACATGGGGAGAAAATTTGGAGCTCAAAATGTCACAGAAGTGAATGGTGAAAACTAAAAATAAATTAATTTTAAAAAAGAGGTTGGCTTGATTTCACCTTTTTGCTGTTCAGGGGACTTTGAAAAGTCTTCTCCAGCACCACCATTTAAAAGTGTTGATTCTTGGCACTCAGTTTTCCTCATACTGCAGCTCTTGACAGTCATACTAGTGAAAGACTATGTGGACTTTTGTTGGCAGGGTGATGGCTCCACTGTTTAGGATGCTGTCCAAATTTGCCATTGCTTTCCTTCAAAGAAGGAGGCATCTTTTAATTTCATGGCTGCAGTCACCATCTGGAGTGATCTACCAACTCTACCAGAGGATCTCAACAATCCTCCCCAGTTCCTAGTTAGACCTCAGGACACAGTCATCCTGCTTTGCCAGGCACAGTGTCCATCTGGAGAACTTCTATCACTTCAGTGTCCCGCACCTCCTTACCATGAGCCATGTTAGATTGTCTTGCCTCCCAGTCCTACCCCTGCCCCCCTTACCCAAGCCTCCTGCTTCTCTGCCTTGGGTCCCATGCCAGGGGGCTGAATCTCAGATTAGATTTTGTCTCCCAACTTCAGGCTTGTCCTGGTCATTCTCTGTTGGTTCCATTAAGGGGCCCTCCCCAACTGCAGGCTTCCCTAGCCTCTCTCCCTCCTAGATCAAGCAGTCTGTTGTCCAGATAATGTGTGTGTGAGTCTGGGAGAGGACCACTTTAGAGGGAGAGCTCTGACTCCCAGGTCACTGAGGCTCTGACTGCTCTCACCCCACCTGGGATCCCAAAGCCCCCTATACTTAGCTCTTGGGAATATATAGAAGGATGAGGAGAGGAGGCAGACAGAAGAGAAGCAAGAGAGGGAGGGAAGTCATCCTCCAGTTCAGACC
>NW_020939813.1:0-5568 GCF_900497805.2 Vombatus ursinus | reverse complement strand
CTAAACATTTCCAATTCTTCAACCAGTTTTCATTTGGCATGAACTTAAGGTCTTCCACCATCATGATTTTCCCTCTCTAGATTCTGTCTAGATCATCAAAATCCTTCCTAAAATATTCTACCCAGAATGGAATATAATATTACAGATGTGGTCCGACTAATACAGAGCGCAATGGCAGCTAGATGGGCCAGTGGACATTAGCACTGGACTTGGATTCAGGAAGACCTAAGTTCAAATCTTGCCTCGGATTTTTACTAGCTGTCTGACTCTGGGCGAGTCACTTTAACCTCTGTTTGTCTCAGTTTCCTCACTGATAAAATGGGAAGAATAACAGCACCTACCTCTGATGGTTATGAGAATAAAATAAGATAATATTTATAAAGTTCTTCACAAACCTTAAAGCATTATATAAATGCTAGCTATTCTTATTAATCTGACACTATGCCCCTCTTGCTGTAGCCTAAGATGGCATTAACTCTCTTGGCTTCCATGTCCCATTCTTGGCTCATATTGAAAGCCCTAACTTGTTTTTCAGACTAACCATTATCTAAACATGACATCCCATCTCTGATGCTTATGATGTTGATTTTTTGAGCCCTGAGTAAGACTTTCCATTTGTCTTATTTGATTCAACCCAATGCTCTAAAGAGTTAAGCTCTTTCTGAATACTATTACCCAGTGTGCTAGGTATCCCTCCAGCTTTGGGTCCCTGGAAAATTTGGTAAGGATGTCATATCTGCCTTAACATTTTTATCAGTAACTTGAATAAATAGCACAGGGCCAAGCACAGATCTCTAAGACACCTTTGGAGGCCTCCATCCAACCTGGCATCAAACCATTAATGACTGACTATTCTTTAATTCCAACCACTTAACCAGTTCTGAATGCATCCAAACTGCAACATTATCTGACCAACATCTCTCCATCTTGTCCACAAGAATAGGGTGAAAGATTTGGTCAAATGCTTTGCTAACATCTAGACAAACTATATTTACAGAATTTCCCTCATCTACTAGGCTGATAATCCTGTCAAAAAAAAGAAAATGAGATTAGTCTGACATGACCTGTTCTTGCTCATCACACTGTGCCTTTGTAATCACTGTTTCCTCTTCTAAATGCCCACCAGCCACCCCTTTAGTAACACATTTTAGAGTTTTGCCAAGAGTCAAGACTGAACTCACTGATCTAAAGTTTTCAGATTCTACTCGCCTTCCTGTTTTGAAAATCGGGAAAACATCTCCCCTTCTCCACTCTTATTCCTCATATTCTTTTTCTTTCCTCTGTGATCTTTCAAAGATCATTGAAATTGGCTCAGCCACCACAGATGCCAGTTATTTCAGTATCTTAGGGCGCAGTTTATCTGGGTCAGGCCACTTAACCTGATCAAGAGCACCCAAGGCTCTTACTATTTCCATATATATCTTTTATGTGAACTTGTCTACCATTTTTCTTCATTTCAGAGATCATTCTCATTATCACAGAAAACAAGGAAAGAGATAGATAGAAAGCCAGCCTTAGATTAAAGAGCTGGGTTCAAGACCTGCCTCTGATCCATGTTGTATGACCCTGGGCAAGTGACTTTACCCTTTGGTGCTCCAAGTAACTTGCTGAGACTATAAGTTTCAGAGCAGGTATGAATTTGTATTGATAAAACAAAGTCCCCTCACCAGGAAATCCCTGCACCACAGGTGGAAAACATACAGCCCTTGGGCATCATTGCACTCCCAATGCAGCAGAATCCGATGAAAATGCAATTGGGGAAAATTTATCAAAATAAATAAAAATATAATAGAACATAGATAATGTTAATATGTGGTTTTCTAAGTCAGTATGTGGCCCACTGGGATCTTTAGGTACAGGTTAGCAGCTCCCATTTTTATTTGAGTTTGACACCATTGGCCTACACCAATGAAATCACAGGCCCACTCCCCTTAAAAGGGGAAGCAGAATGGAGCTGCCCTTGCTTCTCAGCTATGTGTTATCATCAAGCCTTCCACCTGCTGCAGGAAGTAGTCCACTCCCCTCTTTCAACTTCTTTTCCCCAATTTAGCTTTTTAAAAATCCAATCTTTTCTCGCTGTCCTTAGCTTTCTTCACCAGCCTCAGCTCATTCTAAGCGGTAGCGCCTTGAGCCCTAGCCTTCTAGGCCCATACTTTTGTATTCATCCTTTGTCACCTGCCCCTGCTTTCATCTTGACTTTTCTTTTTCAAGTCTAAGTTGGTTGATGAATTACCTGTATGTTCACATTTGTCTCTTTAGAAAACTCCCCTTTTGCTCCCTCATTAGATGAGTTTTTCTTTTTTGTCTTCAGAATTGCATTCTTGGGCACTTCCTTTTCCTCTGGGGCTGACTTTTCCTGCAGAATTTTAGTCTATCTTTTGTCTGAACACTTTGAAATCTGCTCCCTAGTAATCTAGGGCACATGTCAGTCTGTGCCTGGCCTCACTCTCTTTACTCTGTTCCTCTATCAGAAATTCCAAGATGTCCTAGACAATGAGGAAGGGGCAATAGCCACAGGGCTGGACACCCAACTGTGAAAGGAGAAATAGAGCAGTGCCAATCTAAACTGTCTATGCTGGGTGATGGGCAGAAATGCACCCCGGGGCAGGGCTTTTGGATGGATACACATGGAGACCAAATATCCTTTCCTCTCACAGAATCACAGATTCAGAGCAGGGAAGGACCTGAGAGACCGTTCAACCCCCTCATTTTACAGATGAGGGAACTCATGTGCAGAGAGTCAGACATCTAGGAAGTGTCAGAGGCAAAACCTGAACCCAGGTCTTCCTGACTTCCAATCTGATACTCCACATACTATACCATACTGTCTCTCTAGGGCCAACACTACTACCATCCCCAGACCGAGTCTATACAAGCCCACACAGAAGAGATGTAATTTACCATGCTGAAAAAGGGAGAATCAGAGACTTTGTAAGTTAGACTATTAAAAATGTATTCTATTAAAGCTACAGTATGCTAAATGGGGCTAGGTTTTGTTTTTGTAATGATTTGTCATTGCTGAAGGCAGGAGACATTGGTCTGAAGGTCCAAAAGGCTCACAGGTATCTCCTTTCCTTACAATAGAACTTGTGGGGAGGAGAGGAGAAAGCAGGACAGGTGTAACCCTTAGAGTTAGCTCATAAAGTGTAAAGAAATAACTTAATAATGCATCATTCACTTGTTCAATCCCAAATGGGAAAAAAGCCAATAGTTTGGGTTTTTTCCCCTCCAGGCAATAACTACAGGTGCTCATTTGAAAGGAAATCTGTGTATCTCATTCCCAGGACATCTTTAGATTGAAGCCTAAATCTCTACTAGGTTCACTTTTGGCGATCCATCAGTTTCTAGGCCCTCCCTTCCCATACAACCTAGCACTTGTATAGTGGACAGGGGCAGCTTTTCTCCCAGTAGTAGCAAGCAACTTATCAGAGCTGTGTTTCCAGGAGGGAAGGCTGTGATCTCCCACAACTCTTGTGCTATGTCTGCTCCAAGGTGCCAATGGGTGGGTTGAAGGCTAGCCAGGAGGAACTCACATGACTGATCTAAAGCCTCCCCAGGTGCATTTGTGGAGTGTCAAATGAAGGCTACGTGTCAGAAAACATTTGAGACTGTGGGGCCTGAGGGGCATGCCGGCTATTGTTATATATATTTCTGTGTTGGCAGAACTGACAAGTCCCGTTTTGGTGCCAGAGCCCTGGTTCATCTGGAAGCCATGGCAGTGTCCACAGAGTCCCAGGGAATTCATTTCATAGCAGTGCAAACATTGATCTAAATGAAGAACGCTCCCTTACTTTTTCCTTGCCCCAGGAGAGGTGAATGAGAAAGATTACTTGTGGATTATAATTGCTTAAAATAGGTTGTGATGTAAAAATCTAATCCCTTCTCCTCTTCAAGAGCAAAGTTCTACAGACAGAGAAATTATGCTTAATGCCAGGATACTGAAGGGAAAAAGGAGGCTCAGTTTTCCCTTTGGGGAATGTATAAGGACGTCTTTTTAGAGCTGTCGGAATTCACAAGCTGTAATAAATTATTCCTTTTCATTACTGATTTATTAAGTAGGCTTCTTGCTGTAATGGCAGTAAATTTCTGTTTAATTTTGATAGTAGTAGACCACTGTGTTCCTAAGCTGAAATCAACTAGGGAAGGGGATGGATATATACTATTTTGTGTTTCTGGGCCTGCCTTCACCAAACTCTGCCATGTACAGAGCTTAGGCTAGAGGATTATTTGGTAGGGGACTGTCTTGCCAAAGGCCTGTGGCCTGTAATACTCTTTGGGCTGAGAGTCATAGACCACTGAATCATGGATTTACCGTAGGAAGTGACTTTACAGGCCACTGAGTCCAGTGCCCTCATTTTACAGCCAGCCAGTTGGTCAATAAGCATTTATTAGTTATCTACTAAGTGCTAGGGGGCACAGTACTGAGCACTAAGGACCCATAGAAAGGCAAAAGACAGAGGCTGCCTTCAAGGAACTCATTATCTAATGGTGGAGACAGTAAGAAAACAACTATATACGATGAAAAATAGGAAATTATTAACAAAGAGGAGGAATTAAGAGGGTTTGGGAAAGACTTCCTATAGAGGGTGGGATTTAAGCTGAGACTTGAAAGAAGTCAGAGATAGAGGCAGAGATGAGGAGGGAGAGTGTTCTAGGCCTGGGGGATAACCAGAGAGAATGCCCAGAATCCAGAGATAGAGTGTCTTACTCATTAAACAGCCAGGAAACCAGTGTCACTGGATTAAAGAGGACTTGGTAGGAAGTAAGGTATAAGAAGACTGGAAAGATGGGGGTGGGGGCTAGGTTCTGAAGGGCTTCTAATGCCATACAGAATATTTTGTATTTGCTCTTGGAGGTTTCACAGTTTTCTTAGGAGGGGTGGGAGAGGTTGTAGTGACAGGGTCAGACTTACATTTTGGGGAAATCACTTTGGCAGCTGAATGGAGGGTAGGTTGGAGTGGGGAGAGGCTTGAGGCAGGCAGACCCACCAGCAGCTATCACAGTAATGTAGGCATGATGTGGTGAGGTCCTGTATCAGGATAGTAGCAGTATCAGAGAAGGGAAGAGGGTTGATTTGAGAGACGCTGCAAAGGTGAGATAGAAAAGTCTTGGAAACAGATTGAGCAGTAAGAGTTAGTGAGAAATCTGGGATGAAACCTTAGGCTAGGTAGATTTGAGAATTATCAGTAGGGAGATTCATAATTAAATCCATGGGAGCTGATGAGAACAAGTGAAGTGGTATAGAGGGAGAAGAGACCCAGAGGGACACTAATGATTAGAGGGAATGATCTGGGTGAGGATCCGGCAAGGGGGACTAAGAAGGAGAGATCACAAAGGTAGGAAGAGAACTAGGAGAGAGAGAGGAGTGTCCCAAGAACCTAGAGAGAAGGAAAAGAGAATGATCAAGGCTATCAAAGGCCCCAGAGAGGTCAAGGGGAATGAGGATTGGGAGATGGCCATTGGATTTGGCCATTGGGAGATCTTTGGGTACGTTAGAGGTCGCAGCATTGGTTGAAACCTAGATTGTAGGGCGTTAAGAAGAGAATGAGAGGAGAGAAAGTGGACTGA
>NW_020939812.1:0-1237 GCF_900497805.2 Vombatus ursinus | reverse complement strand
ATTTTGCACTCACCCAGAGTAAAGGTGTGGCTTGAAGCTTGTGTGCCCAAGCCTGACTCTGCCCATGGCTCCTTCTCTCCCCAGAGTTTTCTCATCAGAGATGGCTGATGAGTTCTCCTACACAGAGGCAGAGGGATAGATGAAATGACCTACCAGGGGGAGGTGGAGAACGTGTGAAATGATCTCCAGAGGTGCCCTTCACCCCGCAAGGACCCAACGATTCCCTGCTCTCATCAAAAAAGGTTGTTTAAGGTATGTGCAGGGGGAGGGGAAGAGGGAGGCACTGGTTCAGGCTTGAGGGAATATTCCTCTGGCTCTATTGGACTGGGTGGAGTGGGGTGACTGGCTTCCAGAGCACACAAGGTCTAGTCTCTTCCTGGAAAGGCGATCTCAGGAGTGGAGGATTAGGGGTGGGAGAGGCAGGAGAGGAGGGAGGTGTGAGGCTGTCGTGTGTTGGTGGCTTCTCCCACCAAATTCCCCAACCCTTGGAAAGGTCCACAGAGAAACCCACAAGAACTTGGAAGCCTCAGAAGGCTTGTGCTTGAAATAAAAATTTCCTTAAAGAAAAACAGCGACCCAAAGCCCTTGGCAGCCTTCAGTTTCCATCAGGAACTGAGCCAGAGGCGCCGTCCAACCCCCAGTGGAAGGAAGTTTTTAGGAAAGAAATCATTACTGACTTTAAAGCCAGCAAGACTGGAGGATCTGAGGAGGCCAGAACATGTCTAGAATTATCTTTCTGGGCCTATGGGTCTGGAGTTGGGGCTGAGGAGAGAGAGGGCAGGGCACATTGAGGCTTTTGGGGGCACCCCCACACCAATTTTAAAAAAGCATTGCGCTAGGGATGACAAAAGTCCTGGGCTCCAGGTCTCCCTTAGACACTAACTTGCTCTGTGACCTTGGGCCAGTCACTGAACCTCCCCAGGCCTCAATTGCTTTCTGTCTCAAATGAGCCTAGTAGGACCTTGCCTAGCCAAGGGCTGGGGGCTAGACCACATGACCTGGAGATTCCTTCTGTCTCCACGACCTAGAGGGCCATGAGCTCGGAGGGGAGAACAACATAATATCCTTGAGGACAGGGACTGTTTCCATTTTTGTCACTGCATCCCCAGCTCAGAGCACAGTGCCTAGGACCTCCTAAGTGCTCAAAGGTGATGACTGAGTGCTTGTTGGATTGGATTGAGGGCCTGCATAGGCCAGCAATGCCAGGCTGACCAAGGAGTGGGCCTTGGAGGAGCTC
>NW_020939811.1:20398-22803 GCF_900497805.2 Vombatus ursinus | reverse complement strand
GAGAGAAAGATGACATATTTTAAAAGGTTGGCAGTTAAAAATAGAAATAGAAACAGAGAACTATCTGGTACTGGCTAAGAAATGGGGAGGTGGAACACTGGAACAGACACAGTAGTAAAAGATTGTGGTAACTTTTGTGTTTGACAACTGTAAAGATTTAAGTTCGGGGGATAAGAATTCATTATTTCATAAAAATTGTTGGGAAAGCTAGACAGCAGTCTGGCAGAAATTGGGCATAGACCAATATATGAAACCATGTACCAAGATAAGGTAAAATGGACTCATGACCTAGATATAAAGGGAGATATCACAAGAAAATTAAAAGAACGTGGTATGTGCTGCAGATTCGTGGTTTGTTATGGTGGCATCGTCTGAAAGAATTCAGAGTAAACCACCTCTAATCCAAGTACGGGCATTTATTGAGGACTGACTCTCCTCAGAAGCGGGCTAGGTTCCAAGAGAAACCAGCAACTTCAGAGAAAGCAAGATGGATTTTTATAGGGTAAAGATGTAATTACATAACACAAATTATGAAAATTGAAAAGGCAGGAGGGGTTTGTCAAGGGATTAGGTAATAGGGTAAGGATCCCTTCTATGGTTCAGTGGTTAAGCATCCTGGTCGTGATACTTGCTATTTCATTGTCTATTGTGATCCTGTCTGGTTGAGATGGATAGTTAGGTGTTGTGGTCCTGTTTTGGGCTAAATGGATGATGTGACTGTGGTTGAGTATAAGATCACACCTTTTCAAATGTGTGAATTGGATCTGAGGGCAGTGGCTAGCTAGGGGAAGTGGCTTTATTGAGTCTGGGGGTCTGAGGTGTGGTTAAAGCCAAGTTGGGTGGTTAAACAAAGACTGACCTGTTGTTCAATGGGGCCCCCAACGTAGTTAACTGTTGGGGCTGGGGAAAGTTTTATTAGGATACCATCAGAACATATTACCTATCAGACAACTCATGGATAAGAGAATAATATGTGAAGAAACAAGAGATAGACAGCCTTTTGAGGTGTAAAATAGATCATTTCAATTATTTTAATTTTAAAAGTTCTTGTATAAATAAAATCAATGTAGTCAAGATTAGAAGGAAAGCAGAAAATTGGGGGGAAACTTTCATAGACAATCTCTCATTCAGGGATTTCATTTCTTAAATGCACAGAGAACTTTGCCAGATTTGTAAGAATATAAATCATAACCCAATTGATGAATGAATGAATGATATGAACAGACAGTTCTTTGATGAAGAAGTCAAGACTATATATAATTATATGAATAAATGCTCTAAATCATTACTGATTAGACAAATGCCAATTAAAATAACTTTGAGATATCTTACACCTATCAGACTGGCTAAAATGATAGCTGCTCTTCAATTGGGGGATGGCTAAGCAATTTGTGGTATATGATTGTGATGGAATACTGGTATGATATAAGAAATGATGATCCGGTTGATTTAGGAAACTAAGGAAATATTGAACCTATGGAGGAAGTTGCTATCCAACTCCAGAGAAAGGACAGACAAATAGAAAAATGCATAGGATGGTCTTACATATATGTATATATATATGTATATATAGATTTGTTTATAGATATATATATATATATATATATACATAAAAATATTCAGGTTTAATTGTAGCCTTCCATAGGGCAGGATTAGGGTGAGGGAGGGGGAAAAGAAAGGAATAAAAATATACAGCAGAGAACAAAAGAAAATGTAGATGGAAACATAGAAAAGCTGGGTTCATTTGAAAACAAAGTGTAGGTTTTATTACATAGGTTTTTGTGAAACGCAAATTTATGGTTTTATATTGAACCTGATCTTATGTTCTGCCATGTACATGGAAATGATCTATCCTTTGTTTCATTTTGTATTTAAGTGTAAAATGAATAAAAGTCAAAACAAAAACACAAATAAGAAATAAAAGTTGGAGACATTAAAATATTTTTTTTAAAAAGTCACTGTGGACTCCAGTGCATTCTCCATTTAGCCCACAATGTAGTTTTCCTAAAGTACAGGGATGACCATGTCACTTCCTTCACCCTCTCTCATCAAACGCACTGTCAGTAAGCTCCAGTGGCTCTTTATCACCTCCAGGATCAAACATAAAATCCTTTGGTGTTCAGAGATCTTAATGATCTACCTCCCCTTTGCCATCTTCTTCTTCTTTTTTTTTTTTAAGTGAGGCAATTGGGGTTAAGTGACTTGCCCAGAGTCACACAGCTAGGAAATAGTATGTGTTTGAGGCCGGATTTCAACTCAGGTCTTCCTGACTCCAGGGCCAGTGTTCTATCCACTGTGCCACCTAGCTGCCCCTCCCTTTGCCATCTTCTTAAACCTTAAAGCCCTTGTCCTCATCCCCCACTCCCAGCAATATGTGATTCCATAACATTGGCCTCTTTGCTATT
>NW_020939811.1:0-20388 GCF_900497805.2 Vombatus ursinus | reverse complement strand
TGTGTGTGTGTGTGTGTGTGTGTGTGTATCTGTTTTCATAGCCTTTAACACTGGTCAATTCTCAGTCCAATGGCATTCTGGTAAAAAATATTTGAAAACAGTCTGTCTTTTTTAAAAAATAATATGCATATATATAAAGAAAGTAAAATTATTAATTTTTATTGAAATAAAGGATTCTAGTCCACAAATTGAAAATAATAATAACAATAATAATAATATAGACATTACCCTTTATTATACATTCCATTTAGCCAATTGATTCTCATAGAAGGCTTTTCTTCAGTTTTGCTTAACTCTTGTATCCATAACCAACCTATTGTTGAAATTCAAACGGGATTTTACAAATAAAGTTACATCTCAATTGGCTGATTCTTTTTCCAATAAAATTTATGATGAAAAATGCTATCCACTGCAGAGAAAGAACTGATGGTGTCTGAATACAAATTGAAGCATGCTTTCTTTTTTACTTTCTTCATTTTTCTTGAGGTTTTTTTTGTCTGTTTTCTTTCACAACATGACTATTATGGATATGTTGTACATGACTACACACATATAACCTATATGACATTGCTTTCCTTCTCAATGGTGGCAGAGCACAGAGGGAAGAAAGGAGAGAATGAATTTGGAACTCAAAGTTTTAAAAATCAGTATTAAAAACTGTTTCTTACATGTAAGTGGAGGAAAATCAAATATAAAATAAATAAAATTGGAAGAAAAATCTTATAAAAATGGATGTTGAAAATTATTTTTATACTTAATTGGAAAAAAATAAAATACTATTAAGTGTGAAAGAAAAAAAAATTAGGCAGAAAGCTGGCAGAAGGCATAGAGCCCTGGGCCTAGAATCAGAAACAGCTGAGTTCAAACATGACCTTTGACACTTCCCAGGTTTGTGACATCAGGGGAGGCTCTTGAGCTTTCCTTGCCTCCCTTTCCTTTCCTCCCCAATGAGGATGGTAAGAGCACCCACCTTACTGGCTTCAGGTGAGGATAACAGGAAGTAGTAATATTGGCCAAGGGCTTTCCCAACCTTTAAACACTTAATAAATGCTAACTAGTCTCTATATTCCAAGGGCCCTTCAATCCTCAATATCCTGTGTTGTTCCAGCCTGTCTTCCTTCTGGCCTTCTATGTTGTAAGGGCTCTCCTATCACTGATATCCCTTCTTCCAAATGGCCTGCCAGGTCTAACACTATTCTCTGTGTTATCTCCTAGACTAGACATTCTATATTCCAAACTCTCTAACATCTTAGTCATTCTATTCTCTAGGGCCCCACCCTAATCTGACATTCTAGGCTTTTGTTTCTTTTAATATTTTTAAAAATAATTTTTATTTTAATCACTGCATATATTTTAGCAATGCAAAGATTTCAAATCCTGTCAACTTCAAACCTTACTTTTTAAAAAAATTATTTTAAACATATGCAAAAACTTAAGTACACAATAAGAAAATAAAAAGTAACATAAAAACAAATATTAAAAGTTAAATACAAAATAAGAAAAGAAAAATAAGCATTACCATGTGCACAGCAGAAGGTAAAAAACCTTACTTTTTAAAAAGATTCTGAATTCATTGCCAATCATAAAAACATCAATATTTGTCTTACCTGATGATGGTACTGCATTGAATTACATTTATGATCCTCATTTTTCTTTTATCCATATAAGCCACTGTGTTTTCATATTCTCTCCTGGGCTTTGTGTTGCAGGATCTAAGTTTTAGTTTACAACAACAAAGGCCTGATATAAAGTTTTTTATCATAAATATTTTGGGCTGGTATTTACTAAATTATCCTGTCCCTTGTCTTACTTTGACTCACAGAACAAAGAAGAAATAAATTGTTTTTTAACTGCTTCTGGTCCATAGCACTGTGTGTTGTAAGAACTCTCTCATCAGGCAGGGAGGTGGCACAATGGATGGAGTGCTTGGCCCGATGTCAGGAAGACTCATTTTCCTGAGTTCAAATCCAGTCTTAGAAACTTAGTAGTTGTGTGACCCTAGGCAAGTCACTTAAAGAGTCAGAACACGACTCAATGAAAGTTCTTCCAAGGTAGGATGATCTAAGGAGGGCTGTGTTTACTACCCTCCCGGCCTGTGCTCTGGCCTGTGACTGACCACAAGCACTTTTCTCTGCCCTGGAACTGTGAGGAGGGTCCCTCCTCCACTGTGACCACAAGCTCTGCTGTGCTGGTGCTCCTCCTCGCCCTGGGACTGTCCCCGGGACTGCGACCTGGATCCGAGTGTGGGCAAAGCAACAGAGGCCTGCCCCAGTGCCAGGAGACCCCTGACTGTGTTGGGGCAGAGAGCTCTGGAAGCAACCGCTGCTGCTGCAGGGTCAGTGGCCCCCAAGGCCCGCTCTGGGTTTGCTGGGGCCTGCTCTGAGCCCCACCCTCACCCCGGGTGACAGGCCTTTCCTGCCGACCTCCTAAGTCGTCCTGGGCTGGCAAATTACTTCACTCTGTCCTTGTGTGGGTTCTGCTGCTCCAGAATTAGCTTTAGAGCATTATTTGAAGGTGTTCTGACAGTTTTCGGGGAGAGCACAGGGGAGTCTCTGCCTTTTCTCTGCCATCTTGCCTCACTTCCACAGGTTGTTTCTAAAAACATTAAAAAAAAAAGTCATTCCCAGAGAATGAATGCTGACAGTGAATGAGATTTAATGAGAGGCAGTGTTGCCTAGTGGGTCGGGAGCCAACCTAAAAACCAGGAAGACAAGTTCAAATCCTGACTGACATTTCAGCTCTGCAACCTGGGACAAGGAGCTTCATCTCTCTGTGCCCCAGGCTACTCTGACATTTCAAGGGTCAGAGAAGGAGCTGACCTATATGTGCAGTAGCTCCCTATTGCCTCCAATACCACACTATCTTCTTCAATTCTGCTTTGCTCATAGAGCACAGCGCCTTCTCTGATGAGGGCTCGCCATGCTGGGTGGTCTTGTGCCATGGGTCTCAGGTCACCTGGTGTCTTTTACTATCTATTGGGGAATTGCTCTTCATCTTATAAATTTGAATCCATTCCTTATATAGTTTAAATATCTGGCCTTTATCAGAAAAAAAAAATTTCCTAGAAAAATTTTCCCTCTCTCCCCGATTATTTTTCTCTTCTTTTTTTAACCTATAAAGGATTTGTATCTGCAAAACCAACATCTCATTTCTTGTGTGGGAGCACTCCTTTGAGACCTCTCTGACTGAATTTTCCACCATGGCCCAGAAAATTCATTATTGGGAAAATCACATCACCCTGAAAGATCCCATCAGCCTTGGTATTCCACTGTATCACCACCCTCTACCTTGCTGATTGGAGGGCAGAGCCATGAACTTGAAAACCTTCATGTAAACAGGTAGGTTAGCTGAAATAATATCATTTCTTGGCTGTCTATATACTACTTTGGGACTTCCCTGATTTTCCTTTCATTCCCCTGTGTAGTACCTTTCCTGATGCCTCCTAATTTTCATATTCCTTTTGTGTATTTTCTTTTGTTCCCTGAGGGCTGAGGCAGTCTTATATATTTCTATATATGTATGTATGTATGTATGTATGTATGTGTGTATGTATGTATATATGTATGTGTATGTATGTGTGTATGTATGTATATGTGTATGTATCTCCAGAGCTTAGCACAGTGCCCTGTACATAGGAGGCACTTAATAAATGTTTAGTGACTGCCTGACTTATTTTATAGAACCACAATTTTACATCTTATCTTCTGTGATCCTATCTATTGCTTGATTAGTTCTGAACATTTCCCCTATCCATAGAACTGAAAGGAAATTTCTCCGTTGGTGTCTAATTTGGTGTTGTGGTGACCATGTATATCTAAGTCATGTATGTATTTAGAGATTATCTTAGTATAGGATGTAAGATGTTGGTTCAAAACTATTCTTTGACAGATTGCTGTCCATTTTCCTAGTATTTTCTTCAGTCTTGAGCCTTCCCACAGTAAATGGTGTCTTTGAGTTTATCAAGCACTATGTTACTGTGATTCTTTGCTGCTGTATATCATATATCTTGATCTCTTTCACTGACAGACCTCTCAATGACTTATGCGTTACCAAGTTATTTTAATGATTATTGCTTTATAATACAGTTTGTGATCTTGAACTGACAAGCCTCTTCCTTGACACTTTCTTTTCATTATTACCCCTGAGATCCTTGACCTTTTCTTCTTCCACATCTTATGGGTTATTATTTCTCTAGTTCTATTAAATATAACTCTGGTAGTCTGATTGGTACAGTATGGTTTAAGTAAATTTATTCAAATGGTATTGTTATTTTTATTGCAATGGCTCTACCTATCCAAGAGCAACTATTATCCATCCCAGTATTCAATCCATCTTTATTTCAGCAGAGTGTTTAATGATGCACTTTGTTGCATCTGGGTAAATATACTTCCAAATATTACACAGCTTCTGTAGTTGCTTTGAGTATACTTTCTCTTTCAAGCTCTTCCTGCTGGGTTTATTTGGTGAAATACAGGAATGTTGATGATTTAGGTGAATTAATTTAGTATACTGAAATTACTGAATTTATCAAATACTTGAATGCTTTGACTCTTTAGGGTTTTCTAAAGAAATCATCATATCCTCTGCAAAAAGTGATAATATGCTTTCCTCTTTGTCTATGTGCATTCCCTCTCTTTCTCTTTCTTCTCTTATTGCAATAGCTAGCAGTAGGAATACTATGTGAAATAATAGGGTCAATAATGAGCATCCCTCCTTTAACCATGATTTTATTGAAAGGCCTCTAATTTTTATTCATTTCTTCCAATTTCTGCTTGGATTTAGATAGGGATTATTTCCTAGGTTCAAGAAAGTTCCATTTACTACTAAGCTTTCCAGAATATTTAAGACAAATGAGGGTTGGATTTTGTCAAAAAAAAAACGTGTCATCTCTTGATATAGTCATATGTTTATTTCATTTATGTTATTAACATGATTTAATATATTTACAATCTATCTTAAGTTGAATTTTTGTTGATGCTGTTGTTCAGTCATTCCAGTCATGTCTCACTCTTCCTGACCCCATTTGCGGTTTTCTTGATAAAGACATCGGAATAGTTTCTCACTTCCTTCTCCAGCTCATTTTATAAATGATGAAACCAAAGGGAACAAGGTTAAGAGACTTGTTCAGGGTCAGAAAGCTAGTGAGTTTCTGGGGCCAGATTTGAACTCAGGTCTTCCTGACTCCAGGCCAGCAATATAAACCCAATATGGTCATAGTGTATAATTTCTCAAATACATTGCCATTGCTGCCTTGATAATATTTTATTTAAAAGTTATCTATGTTTATTCAGAATATTGGTCTGTAGTTTTCTTTCTGTTCCTTGTCTTTCCCTTCTTTAGGTGTGAAGACAACAATTGTACCATAGAAAGAGACTCTAAGAATGGTTGCTTTTCATTTAATTGCAAAAAAACTTTTTATCAAAATGACTAGAATGTCCTTAGCACTTTGGCATCATAATTTTCCTAAAGTCCCACAAGTCTCAGATCAAATCTCACCTCCTTCAGGTCCCTATTCTTCCTATATAATTGAGGCTTCTCCTCCAAGATTATGTTTCTTCTGTTCTCTATGTATGTACATACGTATGCATATACATCTACCTGTTGTCCCAACCATTAGTTCCCATACCCAATCAGTAGCCAAATTTTGTAATTACTACATGCAAATCAACTTGGACAAGTGTCCTCCTATTTTTGTCATTGGCAATGAAGTTATCAACAAGTATTTATTAAGCACTTGCTGTGTGTGAGGCCCTAGGATGGGCACTGAGTATATCAAAGCACCTCTGCTTTGCAACAAACTAAATCTTGGTGGAGACACCATGTGCATGTATACTTATGTACAAAGTATCACAATATATGTTAATTGTTTGGGGGAAAGGAGGAAATTCTCTCTACTATCTAGGTATCAGTACTCAAGAAAGAAAAGTAGGAAGAGGAATCATCTTACATTAGCTTGGAAAGAAAAATGGCAGAGTTGAAGATGGACTCCATTCCAAGAAGAGTGACATCCTCTGTAAAGGCTCATTTTTTATCCCACTGTCATCATTCTTCCTCGGCTCCTATATCCAATTGATTGTCAAATCTTCTAACAACAACCTAAATACGTCAGACGAGCATACTTATCTCTCCACGTACATAACTACCTCACGTCTCAATTGATCTATTAAAAATAATATTCCAAGACGCCCTGCTCAAGTAACTCCCCTCTGCATTCCAGCCTCTCCTCAGCTGCCAAAGTGATATTCTTACTTGATGGTTCTAATTATGTCGATCCCTCACTGAATAGTCTCCATTGACTCCCTAGTCCATCTAGGATCAAAGCCAGACAATTCTGTTATTTAATGTCATTCATAATAGCTAAAACCTTCCACTCTAACCTTCTCATTCCATATACTCTAAGGGCCAGTCATATTGGCCTTGTTGCTGTTCTCCACAAATAATGTTTTATTTTCCATCTACAAGCCTTTGTAGAGGGTATAGCTCTGGCTTGGAATGAATCCATCCTTTTCTCTGCTGCTAAAAATACTTAGTCCTTTCAAAGATCAATTAATATGATCCCCCTTCCTACTTGTGTTCTTGCCTGAATACTGTGGGCTGGGGCCCAGATGTTAGAGAAATTTTCTTCCTTTCTCCCAAACAGTTTTCATTCTGTTTATATTTTGTATATGATTACATATGTACCTGTTGTTTCCACCAATGAGTTTAAGCTCCTGGAAGGCAGGGGCTGTTTGATCGTTGTATTTGTTTGTATCTGAACACCTAGCCTTGTGCCTTACAGAAAATAGGTCCTTAGAAAATACTTGTTGACCCCTTTAGTGCCATTGAGAAAAATAGCACATTCTTTCACTGACATCTGGTGTCCAGAAAGAATATTACAGCATAGGGAAAAGTTTAGACCAGAAAATGATACATGAAGAGTAGTCTCATGTGCCTTTGACATCCTCAGCTCTGTAATAGGATGATAATAGCAACTACCTCAGAGAGTTGTTTTCAGGATCACGTGAGGTGATATTTGTAAGGTGCTTAGAACAATACTTAGCACGTCGTAAATACTTAATACAAGTTTATCCTTTCTTCCTCCCTGTCTAATAGATATTTTAAAATAATCACACCCCAAAGCGAATTCATTATCTTTCCCCCTGTACCCTTTCCTCTATCTACCTTCCCTATTATTGTAGAGGGTACCACTCTCCCAATTACGTAGGCTTGCAAGCTTATCTTCTCTCTTTCTCTCAGCATCCCCACCCAAATCCAAGCAGGGCCATGGCCCACTGATTCTACCTCTGAAACATCTTTCATGGATGTCCTCTTCCTCTAACAATGCCACCACACTGCTGCAGGTCCTTATCACTTGTAGCCTGGACTATTGCAGTAGCCTGTTGCATGGCTTCCCTGCCTCAAGACTGTCCCCTTCAGTCCTCCCTCCACTTGGCTGCCAAAGTATTCTTCCTAAAGTGCACATGACCCTTTCCCATTCATCCCCCAACAATACACACAGTAGACTTCAATGGCTCCCTGTCATCTCCAGGATCATATATAAAATCCTTTGGTGTTTAAAGACCTTAAATATATGCCCCTCCCTTTTCTGTTCTCTTATACTTTTAAAGCTGCCAGCCTCCCCCAGTCCCAGCATCCTTTGATCCAATAGCACTGCCCTCATTTCTGTTTCACTAATAAGAAACTCCATCTCTCACCTAGGCCATTGTCTCTGGTTGTCCTCCACACCTGCAATTCTCTTCTTCAACTCTGCCTATTGGTTTCCCTAGAGTGCCATCTAAAATTCCACTTTATACAGCATGCATTTCTCATTCCTGCTTAATTCTTGGGCCCTCCTACGGTTGATGATCTTTGAATTAGTCTTTATATATCTTGTCTCTACATAGCTGTTTCCATGCTATCTCCCTCATTAGACTGTGAACTCCTTGAGGGCAGGGACTGTCTTTTGCCTTTCAGTGCCAGCTCAGGGACTAACACAGTGCATGGCACATGGTATGCAATTAATAAATGCTTATTTATTGACCAGAGATAAGAAAAATCACATTTGAATCTCAGCTCCATTGCTTAGTACCACGATTAAGACAGTAGTCTTACTTTTCAGATATTGCATTCTCCAAGGTTGTGAGTTTTTACAAGCCCTTAAGTCTATTAAATTATAAGATAAAATGGTAAAAATATTCATTTAAAAAAAACTGGCTCTTTAAAAAACCATGCATATGTATGTCTATATGTATATGTTTATATATATATATGTATGTATATAATTAACATCCATTTTACTAAAACAATGCTTATAGCAGACAATTTGAAAACAGGAATAAAATAATCAATATCCCTTTCTGTAAATTCCATCTAGCCAACTGGTCATCACAGATTGCTTTTACTGATTTTTGTGGATCTCTTTTGTCCATAGCTAACTTATGGTTACAGTTCAACCTTGATTTCAAAACTGGAGTTACATGCCAATCAGTTAAGTTTTCCCCAATAAATTTACTATCATTAAATCAGGTAAGAGAAGAACAAATTAAAATCTCCAATTATACAACAAATTAAAACCCATGAATATTGAAGGAGAGATGAAAATGTAAAGTAATAAAACCACTTAACTGATAAATATAACTAGGTGCTTGTTTTATGAAAAAAATAGATAAAAATTGGCAAACTTGATTTAAAAAGGAAGAAAATCAAATTAAAACCAAATTAAAAAGGAAAAGGGTGAATGTAAAATGAACGATGATGCAATTAAAGCAATATTTAGGAGCTCTTTTACGCAACTACATGCCAATAAATCTGGCAGTCTAAGTGAAATGGATGAGTATTTACAAAAATATAAACTGCCCAGATTAACAGAAGAGTAAATAGAATAACTACGTAACTCTACCTTTCTTTAAAAAAAAAAAAAGTTGAACAGAACATACAGGAGCTAGCTCCCTAAGATCAAATGTGCAGCACCAGATGAATTTACAAGTGAATTCTACCAAACATTTAAAGAGCAATTAATTTAAATCCTATAAAAACCATTTGACAAAAAGGAGTCAAACCAAATTCCTTCTATGACACAAGTATGATTTTATTACTTACGCTGAGCACAGCAAAAACAGAGAAAGAAATTTGTAGACCAATTTTCCTAATGGATATTAATGCAAAAGATATTGAACAAAATGCTAGAAAGGAGATTAGAGCAATATTTCACAAAAAATGAACATTATGACCAGGTTGAATTACAACCAGGAATGTAGGGCTGGTTCAATATTAAACAGACTATAAGAGTAACTGACCATATCAACAATACATATAAGCATAAAAAAATGATTATATCAATAGATGCAGAAAAAGCTTTTGACAACAAAATACACCCATTCTTATTAAAAGTCCTAGAAAACTCAGGAACAAATGCAGCTTTTCATACGGTGATAAATAGTACCTATCTAGAATCAAGAGCCAAACATTATCTATAATGGGAATAAACTAGGAGCCCTTCCAGTAAGACCAGAAAAGAAGCTAAAATGTCCACTGTCACCATCAGGATTCAATATTGTGCTAGAAATGCAAGCTATTGAAGTAAAATAGGAAAAAAAATCAGTGAAGGTATGAAAATATACAATATTCCATGAGATAGAATGAGATAGAAAAAGTACATTTAAAATAACTTTAAATGATCTAAAATATTTGGGAACTTACCTCTCAAGACAAACCCAGGAACTATATGAACACAGTTGCAAAACCCTTTTCATAAAAATAAAGACAGATTTTAACAATGAGAGAAATATTAATTATTCATGAGTAGGCCAAGCCAATATAATAAAAATGACAATTCTACCTAAATTAATGAGCTTATTCAGTGGCAAACCAATTAAGCTACCAAAGAATTATTTTATAGATCTGGAAAAAAAATAATGACAAAATGTATCTGGAAGACCAAAATGTCAAGAATATCGAGGGAATCAATGGGAAAAAGTGATATAAGGCAGCCCGACTTCAAACTATGTTATAAGGTGGCAATGATCAAAACAATCCGTTACTGGCTAAAAAATTAAATGGTAGATCAGTGCAATACATTAAGTACATAATATACAGTTGTTAATAACCATAATGATCTAGTGTTTGATATACAAAAAGATCCAAGCTTTGGGGGCAAGCACTAACTACCTGAAAAAAAACTGCTGTGAATACTGGAAAGTAGTTAGGAAGAAACTAGGCATAGGCCAATATCTCACACCGTATACCAAATGGCTAAGCTCGCTTACCGTGGCAATATACTTTCCAGGGCTGAACACACAGATGATCATGTTGATGCACATGTTGCCATAGTTAGCTCTGTGTTTGCGAAACTCTGAAGCGAAAAGTGGGAAAGAAGAGGTATGCTCTATAGAGCCCTCTTGTTGACCTCATTCTTGTAAGCCTTTGAAACATGGACAGTCTACCATCTTCATGCTAGGTAACTGAATTGTTTCCATTTGATTGGTCTTAGGAAGATTCTGAAGATCATCTGGCAGTATAATGTCCTGGACGCTGAGGTCTTTTCTCTAGCAGAACTTCCAAGCATTCAGAATCTACTACGGAGAGCAGTAGGCCTTGGTTCTGGTTCCAAGCCAGAGGAGAGAACTGAAGGAGGATCCCAGGCCAGAGAAACCATTCCCCATGCCCCAGGACTAGAGGTGATTGTAATAAACTAAGTTACTACACATGAAAAAAAATTCACAGGCAAAGGAGGAATCATCCAGCCAGAGAGAGTTACTGTGGTTATAGGGAAGACTGGGGTTCCTCTTCAGAGCAGGATACTGAAGCAAAGAAAGGCCCTTCTACCCCAAAGAATGATGTCAAATGGTCACCTGCTCAAAACAAATTCATAGAATAACTTAAAAAAGACTTTAAAAATCAAATGAGGTAGATTGAGGAAAAACTAAAAAAAAAAAAAGAGCAATCCAAGAAAATCAAAAAGATTATGAAAAGAAAGTCTACCAATTAGAAAAGGAGATTCAGAATCTTAAGGAGCAAAATGACTCCTTGAACATCAGAACTGGGAAAGGGGAAGCCAATAAACTCATAAAAGGTAAAGAAATAATAAAATATAAAAGATGAAAAAATAGAAGACAAAGTGAAACATCTCATAAGAAAGACAACTGATCTGGAGAAAAGATCAAGAAGAGAAACATAATAATCAGACTACCTGAAAGATACAATTAAAAAAATCTTGATACAATAATACAAAAAATAATCAAAAAGAATGTTCCTGAAGCATTGGAACAAGAAGGGAAAGTAGTAACAGAAAAAATCCACTGATCACAAATTAAAAGAGATCCTATGAGGAAAACCCACAGGACTATCAAAGTCAAATTCTGAACTCAACTCAAGGATAAAATATTATGAGAAACAATAAAAAAAAACAACTTAAATATGACAGTCCCACAATTAAAAATCACACAAGACCCAGCAGTGGCTAATCCAATTAGATTATAATGACTATTCAAGAAAATATTCCTTATGATCAACTGGGATATATACCGGGGATAGAAGGATGGTTCAATATTAGGAAAACAATCAATATAATTTAACCATATTAAACACCAAATATCACAAGTTACAAAATCATCTCAAGAGAAAGAAAGTCTTTCACAAAGTATAACAATCTTTTATGCTAAAAGTTTTAATGTCATAAAAAGAATCTAAAATGAAAAGCAGTCATAATTTGCATATAAAATCTGTTCCAGTAAATACAGCAGTGAAGCCAAGATGCCCATTCTCCCCCTCGTATTTGATATAGTAATGGAAATATTAGTGGTAGCAATATGATAAGAGAAAGAAATTGAAGGAATAAAGATAGGTATAGAGGAGATTAAACTATCCCTGTCTACTGATGATATGATGGTTCAATTGTAAAAAACCAAGTAATTTGTAAAGATACTAATTGAGACAATTAATAGCAAAATTGTAGGCTACAAAATAAATCCTTAGAAATCAATAGCAAATCAATATTATAATAACAATACAAAACAAGTAATAATAGAAAGGGAAATCCCATTCCAAATAACTACAAAATGCATAAAATATCTGGTATTCAACTTATCAAAATACAAAAAATGAGTTATATAGATTTAATTGCAAAACACTTCTAAAAAAAGAAAACGGAACAATCTAAATACCTGGAGGAATAATCAATCCTCATGGCTAGGCCATGCCAGTGTCATAAAAATGACAATACTAGTGTAATTAAATTATATTTTTAATAACAATCAAATTACCAAAAGAATGATTTACAAAGCTGGGTAAAATAATACAATTTCTAAAAATAAAATAACTACAGTGTCAAGGGAAATCATGAAAAGAAGTAAGGACAAAGGTGAATTTTCAGACCTGAAACTATATTTTAAAACAGCAGTTATCAAAAATACCTTATATTGGTTTCTAAAAAGGAGAGAGATCAATGAAGAGACAAGACAGAGGACATTCAAAAAGAACTATAGATAAAGTGGAAAATATAGATTCCCCACGTGAAACCTACCTACTTGATTAAAAACTGCAGGGAACACTGGACAACAGTCCAGCAGAAATTATGCAAAAACTGACACTTACAGTACTCTCCACAATATGTTCTAAACTGAATCATGAACTTAATGTTAAAGATCATACAATAAAAATTATAGAAGAAAAACTGATCATATACCTCTTGTAAGTTATAGGAAAGAGATATATTCTTAACCAAACAAGACATGGAGGAAATTACAAAAGAAAAAGTAAATAACTGTGATTGCTTGAAACTGCAAAGTTTCTGTCCAAAAAATCATTAATGAATCTAGGATAAGAAGGGTAGTGGTTTAATGGGAAAAAATCATTACATCAAATTTCTCTGATAAGGGTTAGGTATTCAAGATATATATATAATTATACATAGTATTATATATTGTATTAAATATTTCATATGTATATACTTTTTACATATATATAAATAAATAATTTTAATAAAAAATATAAATAATTACACATAATATTATATATTGTATTATATATTTCATATGTATGTACTTTTTAGATATCCTGAATACCTAACCCTTATTGGAAAAATTTGACAATATGTAATTATGCATATGGTTTTATATATATATGTATGTAACTAATAACTATTCCCCAGAAGATCAGGGAATTTGACCAAAACAGTTCTCAAAAGAACTGCAAAGTATTTACAACCACTTTAAAAAATGCTTCAAATCACTAATCATTCAAAAAATGCAAATTAACCTAACTTTAGACTTCAAGTTATACCATGCTAATTGGCAAAAATGACAAAAATGACAGTAACTTGTAGGGATTGTCAGAAGATAGGCAGACTAATGCATTGCTGGCAAAGCTGTGTTATGGTATATTTATTTTGGAAAGAAATTTGGAATTACGAAAATAAAGTGACTAAAATGTCCATACCCTTTGGAGCAGAGACTCTGTAATTAGGCTTTTACTCCAAGGAAGCCCTCATTAAGAAAAAATTCCCTGTATACTCCCCAGTGTTTATAGTAGCACTTTGGGATAGCTAAGAATTGGAAACCAAACACATGACAATTGATTAAGAAATGGCCTAATAAATTCTTATTCATGAATGTAATGGAATACTACTGCTCTGTAAGAAATAATAGGTCTGATGAATGCAGAGAAGCATTGGAAAGGTCTTCATGAATTGCTGTGAAGTAAAGTAAGCAGAGCAAAAAAAATACACAAAACAATACACAGAATAACAACAACAATGGAAATGGAAAGAATGAAACACCAAAAAACCAAAAGTAAATCTAACCGAATGATAAAGATCAGGCAGGACAAATTAGAATGAAGAGACATGAGAAAATATTACCAACCTAGCCCTCAGTGGAGGTGGGGGGTCCACAAGTGTTACACATTGCATATGTTTTTGGACTTTCTCAATAGTCAGTTATGCTGATTTTTTTTCTTCTCTAAAAACAAACACTATTTGTCATATAAGGTAGGGACAGATACACGGGGTTTTATAGTGATGTAAGAAAACAGCAATAAAAAAATACTGAAAAAAATACAAATTCATTCTCATAGGATAAAGACTGTCCATGAATAAAACTTAATGACAGGTGGTTTTGCATGATGGAGAGACAGATAACCTTAAATTCAGGCAGACTTGAGTTCATATCCTAACTCTGACATACTGACTCAGTGACCTGGGATAGGTAGCTTAACCTCTCTATGCCCCAGGCAACTCTGAGACTTTCAGTGGCAGAGAAGGTATTGACCTACACGGTTTGTGGTTTCCTGTTACCTCTAAAAGGAAATCTCAGGTCTGAAATGAACAGGCCAAAGATTTGAAAGAATATAGTTTTTAATTATGAAGTACATTAACATTTATAATCTATGCCTCTAACTTTGCCTCTCCCCCTCTCCACTAAGCCAAACTAAAATAAAAACTCTCCTTAAAAACATGGATAGTTCAGAAATCTAATCCCCCCATTAATCATATCTGGAAATGTATGTCTCTTTCTGCATTTAATTTAATCGCATTTCTCATGAGAGATGAGTGCCATCATTCAACCTCAGTTTTACAGACTTTCAGACTTGTGGTTTATCCTGACCTTAATCACTGTTCTAACACCATATAAATGAGAGCTATTATTATTATCATTGGTGCTGTTGCTACTTATTACTGCTGCTGCTGCTGCTGCTGCAGCTGCAGCTGCTTCTACTTACCTGCCAGTGGGTCTAATTGAAATAAGCCCTTCCTGCAAATACAAAGTTAGTCTAGAAAAAAACAGCCTCCTTTCAGGGGCTTGTTCTGACTAGATCTGAATCTGCCTCTTAGACCACTGTTGAGGAGAGTACCACAATCTTTTCTCAACACAGAATTTCTCAATGCTGGGAAAATCCTTCTACTTCCTTACAAAAGTTAAAGAAAAGGGCTGAGGAAGAGAGAAATTGCTGTCTACTAGTCGAATTAGATCTTTCAAACTCAACATGTTCACATAAAAGATTTACAAGAAAACATTTTTCCCCTGAAATTCTTCCTTCCTCTAACTTCCCAATCACTGATCACAGTAACACCTTTCCAACCACCCTGATCTACACCCAGGAAGACCTCACCTGGTAAAGGAGCTTACAGCTTATCTTACCCAGAACCAATGCTCCACCTCATTTCCTAGTCACCAGATAGAAACTATTCCCTACTGTCAGTTATTCATTTTTCCCTGAGTTCTTGGTCTTTTCCCTCACTAGAATAGAAGCTTACTTGGGGCAGTGACTGCTTTTTCTTACTTGTATTTTTGAACTCAGCACCTTAGCACAGTACCTGGTTCATAATAAGCACTCAATAAATGCTGTGACTCTGTCATCTATTTACCTATCTATCTACCTACACACCTACCTGTCTATCTATCTGTCTATTTATTCAAGTGTGTCCTGATGAGTGTTTAAAAGACAGTTCTCTGAAAAATATATACACAATAAGTTTATTTTACATTATTAATATCTTCTCCATCACTTCTATAAATGTAATTCATGAAATAAATCAAGCTCAGATTTGCAGTATTTAGCAAATTTTAAAGTATAATTGTTCAAACTAAAAATTTAACAACTGGCTCACGTATCTATCTATCTCTCAGTTAATCTATATACCTATGATTACATGTGTAATTACCATTGGGGCAAATTGTGCAGTATTTCTGTGACATGTAGTATCTAAAAGGTATGTTGAAAGATCCTGAAAGGTTTATGACAGAAAATAATTTTCCACCCCCTATGATCTCTATATCATCTATCTATCTATCCCATGGCCTTCAAGCTTCCTCAGCTCCCAAATCCAATCATGTAGTTTGGTAATAACTACATGAACAATACCTCAGACCTGCATTCTTATCTCTCTAGTCACATAACCTCATCTCTTCTCTTCTTGTCTATTACAATGGTCTCCTAAGTGGTCTCCCCACCTCAAGTCATTCCCCTCTCCACACCATCCTCCATTCAGCTGTTGAAGGGATATTCTTGCTGTGTGGTTCTGATTATGAGAATCCCACATTCAGAAAGTTACATTGGCTCACTGGTACATTAAGTATCAAATTGTGTTTTATTACCATATGTAAACACCTAAAACCTAACTCTTTGATTTAATCTTATATTATTCTACTCTGTATACTCTGAGACCCAGGCATATCTATCTTGTTGCTGTTCCTCACACAGGACATTCCATTTCCCTTCTTTAAGTTTTTACAAAGGCTGGTCCTCTTGTCTGACATTCAGTCTCTCCACTTCTCTACCTCTTCCAATCCCTCGGTTTCCTTTGCAGCTCAGCTAATGTGGCACCTCATCCTACTTAAGGACATACCTAACTGTCACCTCCCACTACCAAAGTTAGAGACCTTTCCATTTTCCCCAATTTATATTTTCTTTATTATGTTACACATAATCATATACATACACGTTGTCTCCACCAACAGGATTTAAGCTCCTGGAAGGCAGAGGCTACTGAATTATCATCTTCATAGCCCCAGAACTTAGTCTTTGGCCTCACACCTAATAGGTGCTTTAGAAATACTTGTTGACCCTATCCTGGTCATTTAGAAAAATAGGACAGGCTTTCTCTGACATCTGCTGGCAGAAAAGAAAACTGCAACATATGAAAAAGTTTAAGCCAGAAAATAATTCCTGGAAAGATGAAACTTATGTCCATCTCACATTTGAATCCTAGTATTACATTCTAACCCATTCCAAACCATATTTTTATTTGATTTCATGATGTGACAACTCAGTCGCTATGAAGACAGGCAGAAAGGAGCCAAATGAAATCCTTCAGTGTAAATAGGAATTCAGATTAAATCATCAACATTCCAATGACCTATTTCACTCTTAATCATGTCACTGGAGAAATGATGCAGGTTAAGACAAAATAAAAGTAGAGAGAATATTACATAGGTTTTAGCCTGCAGGGCACCTGGTCCCAAGGTGATGTATTAATGTTGCCCATTCACAAGAGCAAAACTTTGGAGAAAGTAAGACATGAAAATGGTTGATCTTTGCTTTGGAGGAAGTTTTAGAAATAAATATCAAAGGTTAAATTAAGATGTTACCACATTTAAATCAAACAATAGGTAAATGTTTTCCTACATGCCTAGAGATACTTAGCAACATTGTTAGCCCTGGAATATGCAAAATCACCTAGGAAATGAAATGACTACTATAGGCATTGTAGATAGTAGTAGAGGTTCAGTTAGAATCTGGCTTCTCTACTTTCAGTTCTAGTGCTCCTATCTTTGCTTTGTTTTCCTCCCAGGCAATGGGGTTAAGTGACTTCCCCAGGGTCACACAGCTCGTAAGTGTCAAGTGTCTGAGACTGAATTTAAACTCAGGTCCTCCTGACTCCAGGGCAGGTGCTCTATATACAGTGCCACCAAGCTGTCCCCAGTGTTCCTATATTTGGACGGAGTTTTCCTTCTGTCTCTGTGGCCCTCCACTCTGAACAAAACTGTCCCTCTCTCCTTTCAGTTTCTGCCAGTCTTCTCAAATGTGTGGTCTCCACCTGCTGCCTCTATTCCCTCCCTCTTCAGCCATTGCTTTAAGCTCCTAAATGGGCGGACAAGGTCAAAGTCCTAGATGTAGGGATCCAGGGAATTTCAGAGGTCATAAATTCCATTCCCATCATTATGTGAACACTTGAAAAAAGTTTAAAAACATCATTTCTAAGTCATTTAATCATTTTATTAATAATGCCAGCATGTTAATAAAAGGATGGTCATTTGTCTGTCTCTCTTACACCAAAGACAATGATGGCAGTGGGCTCAAGTCTTATCTGCCCATTGGAAGAGGTGTTTTCCTGAGGCTGGCAATCAACTCTGATTGGTTAACAATGAAAGAATGAATATTATAGTATGAGGCTGACCTCATTCAAGTGAACTTTGACTATATCATTTACTTCTAAGTCACTCCCAGCCTTGGACAATCTATTCAAAGAATTTGTCCCCACTCAAACCAGAGTAGAGCACACTGGCTTCCCCACCAGGATGGGGTCTAAACAAGATTGTTAAGAAAGTTAGTCCAATCTCATTATCAGTAATGTCCTTCAAGAGACTGAACTTTTGAAATTAGGACTTTAGAAAAAAGGAGGGAACTCTGGATCTCCCCAAATCATTGGTTATTAATGATCATTTCTCTCAATTAACCAGAGGAGGAAACTAGGGCCCAGGGAGGTGACGTGAATTATGATTTATTCCAAAGATTCTTGGTCTATACCTGGCAGGGGCCTCAGAGTCATCTAGTTTAAGGCCCTCAATTCACAGAGGTGGAAACTGAGGCCCAGGGAATGGCAGTGATTTGTCCATTTCATACTAAAGATCCTAGGTGTAAGGAAATTCTCATGTAATATAGTCAGACCCCCTCAATATACAGAAGAAAAGACTGAATCCAGGCTAGTTGATGAGACTTGCCTGAGATCACACAGCTAGCTATGGGCTTAGGCTGGATTTGAACTCAGGGATTTGTACCTCTGAAGTTCAACAATGTAGACACTCCATCCTGCCCCCTCTTATACTCTCATCTCTGTACATGTTCAGAAGAGAAGAACAACATCACTAAACACCAGAGACACAAACACCTGAGGTCAAATCCTGCCTCAGACACTGTTTGTGGCTTCAATCTCTTCCACTTTATATTTAGAGCTTTGTCCTGGGTGGCCTGGAAAGTTCCTTCTACCTATACTTTCTTTAATATGTAATTGGACAAATTATTCTATTTCCCTTGATCTGTTTCCTTATCTGAATAATTGAGAGGAGGGATGAATAGATGGTCTTTGAGGTCCTTTATAAGACTGTGACCTGTATTAGGGGCTGAAAGTGACCACTGTGTGGAGAGGGAATTGAGAGAGAATATAAAGTCCATACATTTGAAAAGCTTGGCAGTTAAAAACAGAAAGGGACAGCTCTGTTCAGAATAGAGTGCCACAGGTTAGGAGAATGCTGGGGGAGACTGAGAACACAGTTCAGAGGTAGAAACACTGGAACAGATGCCTGTATTTTCCCCATGAATCCTTGAAAAACCTTTACTTGGTTCATTAATCTCCCTCCTCCATCTTCCCATTGCTCTCCTTCTTTTGGTGGCTAAACTCCTTGAGAAGGCTTGTCTGCAAGAAATGTTCTCACTTCTTTTCCTCATACTCTCATCTTAACTCTTTGTAGTCTGGCTTTGACCATATCATTGAACAAAAAAATGCACTTCCTAAAGTTACTAAACCTATTTTAATTGCCAAATCTAATGTCCTTCTCTCAGTCCTCTTCCTTCTACACCTCTTTGTCCACTTTGACACTTTCAGTCACCCTCTTCTATTTGATACTCTCTTTTATCTCAATTTTCTTCATGTTTCTCTCTTTGAATTTTTTCAGCCTGTCTATTCACACCTTCTCACAATCCTTTACAAGTTCTTCATCCAGGTCAGTCTCACGTGGGTGTTGAACAGGGCTCTGTCCTGAGCCTACTTCTTCCCATAATATTCCCTTTTATAAGCTAGTCTACTAAAATGAATTCAATTATCATCTCTTTGCTTAGGATTCTGAGATCTACTTTTTCTGGTCTAACCTCTTCATTGAACTCTAGTATCAAACTACAAGTGCTTATTGGACATCTCAAAATGTAAGTCCATTAGACAGCTTGGTCGCCGTGGAGTGAGGCTAGCCTTGAGTTCAAATGTGGCTTGAGATACTGTCTGAGCCTAAGCAATTCACCTGTGCTCTGTGTACCACAGTGTACTCAAATGTACAAAAGGTATATTAATAACATGTAATTCATAGTATTTTGATGAGGATCAATTGAGGTGATGCTTGTAAAGTACTTAGAACAATGCTTGCCACATTGTAGACACTTACCAAATGCTTCTTCTCTTCCTACACAAATATATGAAACTCAACATGCCCCAAGCCAAACTCATCTTGTCTGATAAACCCTGTCCTCTTCCCTATTATAACAGAGGGTAGCAGCATTCACTCAGGTTCTAAACCTAGGTGCCATCTTTGACTCCTCACTTGCTCTCACACACACCCAGATCTATGCTGTTCCCAAAGCCTGTTGTTCATACTTTCAAAATATCTCTTCCATACATTCTTTTCTCTCCTCTCACAGTTCTACAAAGCCACTGTATATCATCATTTGTTGCCTGGACTATTGTAATCACCTGCCAGTTGGTTTCCATCTCAAGGCTCTGTGTACTCAGAGAATGATTCAGGCAAGATGGTAGAATAGGTCAAAAAGTTTAGGCTCTCCAAATCTCCTCCCTAAAGAAAGACAGACCTGATTCCCTCAGAGTGAATATAGAGCAGCAGAAACAAACAAAAGTTGGGGTAAAGTTGTTGTGCTCCTAAGATAATGTGAGAAGACCCCAGGAAAGATGGGACCTGTAGGGATGGAGGT
>NW_020939810.1:0-3360 GCF_900497805.2 Vombatus ursinus | reverse complement strand
AAAGGATACTTCCTTAAGTATAAAGGTGTACTAATTAACAACAACAATAATAACTGGCTATTATTTATAAAGCATTTTAAATGTTTCAAAACATTTCATATTGTAATATCACTTGATCTCTTTGGAAATTATAATAAACAGGTGGAATTAATAAGACTAATGAAGACTTTAACAAAAAATTCTAGTATTAAGAACATCTTTCCTCTACCCCCAATATACAAAGGGAGAATATTAGCCATAGGCAGTCCCACTTTACATAATTAATAAGTCATGGAATTCTTTAGCCCCAAGAACTGGAACAAGTTAAAAATAGGAATAACTTCAAAGACACTTCCATAAACAAATGGATGAGAGAATCACATTGTACACTGAGGAGACATCAGATTTTGAAAATATTCATAGACTTCCAGTGTGACCTCTACTAGAACTGAAAACAAATAAACAAACAAAAAAACTCATTATTTCCTATAGCTTCTCCTTAGCATTTCTCCTGAATTATAAAGACAACTCAAACTTAAAATGGTTTATGTTGTTGTTGTCATTATTTTTATTCAATATCCACCATTTTCAAGGACATGAAGTCATGTTAATGACACTTATTTTTAGTGAAAATGACTAGTTGTTCAGTATACAACCCGAAGTTTTGTGGACTTTCATACATTAGTGATCAATCCTTACTGGTTCGTTTTTTTTTCCTGGTTGCATATAAAAATCCCTCACAATGATTGCAGGTTCTTTTATTTTGGGTTTTTTAGATAAACTCTATAATGAAGGATCAAATGTGCTTGGATCACAGTTAAGTGAAGCTTTTAAAAGCTCAATATTAAGATATCTTTATATGCTACTTGTTTGACCATCTGAAATTCCATGACCAGTCAGGGCCATGGACAGATCACCAAAAGTATAAGTTGAAGAGAAGCTACCAATGTCTATTGAAAGGAAAAAAAAATCTTATTTGGAGCTTCCTACAGTGATTGAATGACAGACTGAAAGTAGTAAAGAAACAAATCCATCCATCAATCAATAAACATGTCAAAATGAGTAAATGAATTAATTAATGAATTAATCAATGAATGAAAAATAAAAAAAATAATATTCAAATGTGCCATAACAATTATATGGCCATCCCTTGGGGAGGACATATTAATTTTAAGACCTCAGAAAGGTAAGGGTGTCTCACACACTAAGGTAATTCACAGGCTTGTACCCAGTCATCCAGGGTAAGTAGCAGTCACTTTCCACATGACCTGGGAAAGAAATAACCCTGAGTCACTGCAATTACAGAATAAAGATTGAGGGCTATGAGAGGACGTTAGGGAAAAGGAAATGTGATTTTTTTTCTTGAATTTTAGCAGGAGATATGAAATAATATTCTAATGAATCTGTCCTCCAATAATGGAAATAAAAATAAAATAACTCCATTGGGAAGTTTGAGAGGAAGGAAAAGCTATCTTCTCTTTCCCCCCATTTCAAACTGAGATTATGTTCCAGACTCTTTTTTTCTGGTTTTTATTAGCATAATGCATCAATAAACTTTCTGTATAGAATAGAAGGTGAAATATGGGACATGATAACAATTCTAATCTGGGGTGGCAAATTCAAGAAACTTTTAAAATTGGTCATTCTCCAATTCATCCAACATACCACCTTGTAAATAGAGGAATGGAGAATCATTTCATATACCTTTCACTCATTTCTAGTGCAAAGGAGGTACTGAAGAAATGTCCTTGGGTCTTTTGTGAATTCTGTGTTTAAAAGAAAAAAAATGTTTTGATTGATAGATCAAAACCTATACAGTAAAATCTCATATGAACTCTCTCCTGTCCTGCAACTCTGGGCGTGTGCAAAGATCTCTAGCTACATGCATATGATTGCCCAACAAATCCCAGGGCCTCCTCCCTAACTACTGCCACAAATGTTAACAATGCAGTTGCTTTGATATCTGGTGGATTGAAGAAATTTCCTAAAATAATTAGAAGTAACAGCCTGACTTCCAGTTTCACATTTTGAATAACCAAATTATAAAAGGATTCTTCTCTAAGTACCCTGATACCCTCAGAACTTAGGATGTGTTCATATTATTTCTATAACAATGATAAATCATCATCGTCATCATCATCATCATCATCATCAGTTCTCCTTGTGAATGTTCTCTCAGATTCACAAAAGACTCTCATTTGGTCATCTGAATCAACCTTGTGAGAAGATTCTATGATTTTCATGTTTTTATAGATGACAAAGCAGATCTTCAAAAAGCTTAAGAGCATGGGCAATAAATTTACAAAGGAAACTAAGAACAAAAAGTACCACATGTAAAAAGAAAACAACAGCATAATGTTTAGTAAACTCAGGAGGGAGACTGTATCTAGGAATGGATGATGAACTGTGGGGAATGTTTTAAAGTTGTCAAGAATGAAGAGGAATAAGAAAACATTCAATGTGTCAATTAAAGGATCTTTAGTGACCTTGGGAAGAGTGCTTTTTTTTTGCCTTTTTAGAACATTTAAAAAATAATTCTGGACTTGTAAAACATCAACAAAATTTACATTTCCATAAATAAAGAATTTGGAAAAATCAATTAAATTAAAAACTACACATTTTCATTTTATATGGTTTGTATTTCTTTTGAAAATTATATCACCAATTCATCATATTTGTTTAAAAGCTTCTCTGCTCTTCTATATCTACGTCTGGACTTTTTTTTCTTTTCTACTCTGTATTATTTTCCTTAATACTACAATGAGATAAAACAATTTCTGTCAAGTACAATTAAACCATGCATTACTCTGATGCTCAGTGTCAGATATATGTTTGATACTCTTTATGTGAAGTCTAACATTTGGCATTGGAGGATGTAAACATGCCAAAGAAAGCCATTTCTTGGAATGAAAAGATTATGAAGTAGGCAAGATATCAAATTATACATTCAGTACCAGAAAGGTTCTTGGAGATTTCTGTCTCCTTTCTCATTTTATTGATGAGGAAAGTAAGACTGAGAGAAGGGTCAAAGATTTAGTATGTGTTAGAGGTCTGATGTGAGCCCAGGTATTCCTGAATTAAAGTCCATTGCCTTCTCCACTATGTTGCAACTCATTCAATTTTTGTTCCAATAACCTTTCCCATATATGTTTCAAAGTGTTTCTGGGACCTTTTATAGTGGGAACAGTCCTTGGGAGTTTTCTAAATGAGGTGCCAGTTACATGTGTGCTATTTCAATAAATGCCATATGGTTGTTGCCTCAGAAACCCAAACTCCTTCAATTTTCCTTGTACAATAGCTGTTGAGATCTGTTGAATCTGGAGATTTAGTGATCTCTTCTACAGTCCTATATCTGAAACTGGAAAGCCTTGGAAATTCTTA
>NW_020939809.1:0-1335 GCF_900497805.2 Vombatus ursinus | reverse complement strand
CTGCTTTCACCTCACTCACCTGGACAGCAGCTCCTCAGGCTTTCTTGTTCCAGTATCCATGGTGCTTCCCTTTGCTCAAAATAAGAGACCATATCTTCCCTGGGAACTGGAAGCCCTGGGCATGGGGAGTCAGTCAAGAATGAACATTTTAGGAAGCTTGTAATTTACTTCTCTTTAGGGAAAGGCATTCAAACCCAGAGCTTCTCCATTTTGAGATGCATTTCATTATGTCCACACACATGGGTCTGTACTCACTCATTAGTGCTTGTAATGCAAGTAACCCAAAATAAGATGTGCCACATTATCCTGTTGTACAACCTGTTCTGAGAAAGAGCCAAACCTCTGCCCCTTATCCTGTCCAGTTCCAGTCAGGTAAAAATTCCTAATTCAAACATGGGACAAAATGTGTTAAAATTGTAATTAAATTCTGAAAAGGGTTATTGTGCAAGACCAGCCTCAAGCCCCAGAAACAGGGACCTTGATAACTCAGCTTTGAACTGTCCCCCTCCACTGTTCCTCATTCCCTGAAACATATAGAAACCTTGTATGCTGTTTATCTGGGGCATCTTTGACTCCTCAGGTGAGATTCTCCTGCTGGCAAGTTCAAGAAATCCTAGTTGGTTCAAATTCTATTTCTCAGCCAGTCTGTTATTTCTACAAATTCCAGGGGCATGCAAGCAAGGATCCCAGGGTGGTTCCCAGGACTCCTAAAGTACAGCTTCATAGCATTTATTTTCTGAACATTGGGGAGAGGTGGAGAGAAGATCATGGAGTCAGGTTGGAATCTGAAAATTTGGTCTTGGTTCAACTTCATAGAAGAATGATCTCATTGCACACTTTCCATTCTGTAGAAATTAGAGACAGCTGATTGTGTAGTGGAGAGAGCCCTGGGTCTAGAAGGAGGAATGCCAGTGTCTAAATTCACTAACTGTGTCCCTGGATAAGTCACTTAACCTCCATTTGCCTCAGTTTCCTCACTGTCAAAAATGGATAATGCTATCACCTAATTTGGAAGGTTATTATGAGGATAAAGTGACATAATATTGTAAAGAAAGCCCTTGGCCCAGCCCCTGCCAAATAGCAGCTGAATATAAGTGCTTATTCTCTTCCCTTCCTTTCTCACCATCTCTGCTGGAATTACAGGGCAATAGGAAGGAAGATTAAGGACACACTTCCTATGTGAAGAACAAGTAGGAGCCATGATCTACAAAGTGATGCATGTTAAAAAGAAGAATATGCCAAATACTAGACCCATCCCAAAGAGAAAGTGCTTGCCACCTGAGCGATGTTCAGATAGTTGGCAGACAAAATTCATGCCCAGGGAGAGGTTAGACC
>NW_020939808.1:11761-21727 GCF_900497805.2 Vombatus ursinus | reverse complement strand
TTAAGTTTAAGAGTTAAGAATAAAAATATATTTCTTGAAGCATTTTTTTCTTGACTAGAAGGTATAAGTAAAAGAATGAAGCTCTCTAAGAGTAAAATTGTATATGCCAATGATTTCAGTGCATTTGATTGACAAAGGCCTCTTCCCAATCTCCAAAAATAATGCTCCAAAAACATTGATTTGGCAAAATTATCTCAGATTCCTTTCTCTATCTCAAATCCCAAACATTATTGCCTCAAAAGGGTTTTCATACGTGTGTGCGTGCATGTGTGTACATATGTGTGTGTGTTTTCAATTTAAGGTCCAAGACATGATTTTTATTTTTAGATTATGAAGAATTTTGTGACACTCCATTAAGAAATTAAAAATAGAGAGTATTATCATAAAACCAGGATTTGGAAGCACTAGATAATCAGCTGGGCTCTCTTCTAAGTCTGTTCTCTTTTTACCATTTCTTACTCGGAGTTACTCCGGTGACCTATATAGCTCCCTCTCTTCCCTGCCCAACCTTCCAGTCCCAATATGTGTCTGATCAGTAGGAGTTGCCAGAAGAGTAGAAACCAGGTTTTTCAAATGTCTCAACATTTAGAACACTGGGATAACCCTTAGGTGCCATGGCACTATTTAATATTCCTTGGATCCCAAGGAAAGATACTGCCTCTGCCAAGAAAAATGAAGTCTATCCTTTAAAAGTCCATTCCAATTCTCAGTACTGCCTTCCTAAAGGTGATAAGCCAAACGAAGGCAGGATGACTCCAAGCAAGGAGTCTGTCCACAGCATTGTTATTCCTTTCATTCAAAGAAATATTTGGTGTTATGAGCAAGGGCAAACATGACCACTAAGCAGTGGGCTGTATCAGTGAAGTGCTGCTTCTTGCATTGCCGCAAGGGACTGCTTTCGCCTCAAAGGCATGGAGTTGGGAGATAGGGTATTGAAACAGGGAGTTGTTACTTATCCTTCGTTCTCAAAGAGGACTGTGAGTTTGGGAAAGTGATGCCATGAAGGCCAATTTGAATGAATGAAAAGGGTATGGGAAAAGAGAGTAAGATGTCTAACGAGACTGGAAATGTAGGTTGCAGTCAAGGGAAGGGTTTCTGAAAGTAAATATACTTTAGAGGCAATAAACAGAAAACCAATGGAATTGATTTGAAAATAGGTGATATAGAGGCAAAAGCAGTCATGAAAGCACATACTGGCTTAGAAGTAATTAAAGGAGCAGATTCTGGGGAATCCAGCACTCTCAGAATGTGGAAGTCAAACATAGGCCTTCACACAATTTATATTATACTATATTTAATTGTAATCTCTGAAGAATAATTTAGTTAGCATATGAATGAGTTCCTGCAACCTTATTGTGAATTGTGACCAAGAACACAGTTGCTAAAGTCATCTTTTAAAGCTAGGATTCCCTAATACTTGCTTCATTTGGTAATATTCAAATATTCCCCATTTTCCAATGCCATGCCAATCCCTTAACTCTTTGAGGTACATAAAATAGCAGTTCTTTGTTCAAAGAGAGCCTTTTGTTTTGTTTCCTTTTGAAATTGGGATTTTTTTTTTGGCTCTACAGTAGCTACTGTAGAATATTATTACAAGCATTGGGGATTTTTGGTTTGGACTAGGTAATCTCTAATTCATTCCCACGCAGGGCTTTCTTGCCTCTCATTTTCCTTCTCTTCTAGGGATCAATTCAGAGGCTCCTCCATTTGAGTGTGCAGGGGAAAGAGAAGGGAACTTCTTTGCACCTTCAAAAAATAGGAACCTAAGGGCTGCCTCAGGTTTAACTTGAGTACACACTGTTGAACACAGACCCATTGGCTCTTTCCTTCCCGTTCTGGACTGAAAGTATGAATACCTATCACATTTATCCCTGGAGACCTCTGCTGTCTTTGACCCTGAGACTCCTCCTTCTAGGCATAGAACTGGTATTACTACAGTATTATTTACCAGGAAGAGTTTCAAGAAAAGCAGGAAATGGGATTTTAGAGTCTTGTGCTTGTGGAAGCCATAAACTTACCCAACAGGGAAGGCTAAGGGACAGAATCTTCTTTAGAAACATAGTAACTAAAAAAAAAAAAAGTAAATCCAATCAGTTCAGGAAAAAAAAAATAACTCTCTCTTCTGAGCTAATAGTGCTCTGGGACATAGAGAACCAGGTGTGCTTCCTTAGCCACAGATAGCAAGATGGAGACTTTGGTTGTTCATTCTAGGTAGGGTACCTGTCCTTGCCCTGGCTTCATAAATCACTAGTTGTCCTTTGTTCACATCATGGTCACAATTAGCCCAATAATCTCTGGGAGATCAGTTAATGCTAGAGGATTTGGAGGAGTTACTTGGAGATCATACATATCCCATAGGGCAGTGCTGTGACAATGAACACAAGCAGACCTGACTTGAACTGTAACACACTTAGTTCTTGTTGGTTTTCTTAGAATTAGTAAGATTCTCCCCAGCATCCCCCCACCCCAGACCTATTAGTCTTTTTGATAGAAGACTCAGTAGTTTTTGGAAAGAGTTAAACTCCAGACTGCAGAGATAAAATATAGCCTTTCAAGCTCTAAACCTATAATTCTATGATCCTGTGTGAATGGGCCTGTTCTGTCTCTCCCTCTTGATGGAACATGTATTCCCAGGAACATTTTATGGGAGATTATTAATGCACCATATATTGGTCCAGGGATGCTTTTGCTTTTTGGTGAGCCTTGAGTGCCAAAATTTATGTATCTCAATATCTATATCTCTAGCTATATCTAGCTACTTCTCTGTCTATATTCATATCTCTATCTATATCTACATCTACACAGATATCTATGTGTGTGCACATATGTGAATATATTATATAAATATGTATATATACAGCTTTGGACCATGTGAATGTGAAATGGTGCAAAATCAGTATCCTAGCCATAGATGGGGTAGAGTACCTCCCTTCTTTGCCCCTCCCCTGTTCTCTCTCCTCTCTCCCTAAAGCTCCTATTCACCACCTTTTCTATAACACCTGCATATCTGACCTTTATCTCACTAGAAAAATCACTATTTTGCCATTGTCTGCAACCTAGTGTAATAACTAGCATTTTCTCTACCCACTTTTAGAAACCAGAGAATATGTTAGTTCAAAACAAAGGACATTTAATAAAAATACAATAAAAATTGCAGGCACTTAATTTTAAAGACTGGTGAAGAAAGCCACAATTGGGGAAGGAGTTCCTAATGTACGAAATATAACCTACATTTAGGGGGAGTTGGATGTGGGTCAGCTGTTGTGGGTTTGGGCCTCATCTGAAGCTCTGTGTACATCTTAGAATGAGAAAGGTTACGGATTGTGAACTCCTGAATCCAGTCAGAACCATGAGAAATGTTTAAACCTCACACTCTACAAGGAGAGGAAATTCTCTTGAGGGGCATGTATCTAATTTCTGTGAAGGGACATATGTAAGATTCTGAGTCCAGAACAAAAGAAAAATCCTTTACTAGATCTGAAGTATTTTGTTTCTAGCCGAATGTGTTAATACTTGTTTCCTCTTCTTTCCCTCTAGCCACCTTTAAAATTTGGAATTGGTAACCTTTCCTGAAGTAAACTCCTTGAAATTGTATGCAAAGACTAGGCACCTGATTTCCTTTTTATTTCAATGGACCTAGGAATATCATAATAGCAAATGAGAGCTCAATTTTCTTCTGGTTGTTTGCTTCCAAAGGGAACCTGTGCATTTTTCTAGACTCCAACAGTCACAGAACCCAGCTACCAGCTGTCACATTCTTTGATTGTTACATACATGTCTGGTGACCTCAGCTGGGCTACATTTCCCTTAATCCAATCCTTGTGAAAAGTTTAGTCATCTATTAAATCCCAAAACACATAATTCAGGAATGTTGCCTCAGGCAACGTGAGATCCTAGGAAGACTTAATAGCCTAGAAAAAAGAAGAGTGAGCTAAGGGTTAGGAAAACTAGGCCTCAAAACCTAATCCTAACCCACAGCTGTTCCATTAGTATTTATGAGGCACCAGGCTGAAGCTTCAATAAAGAACAGGGAGGCCCAGGATGGTTTCCCTATCAGGATGTCAATGGGAGAGAAGTGTGTTTGCCCCATTATTTTATCCAGACTACCGATCCGTGGTTATAAAGGGACAACGTTAGATGTGGATGCTGTGTCAAGGTTAAACTTTTGAAGACATCACATTCTTACTCGTAGCCAGGGAACATTTTCACTGTTACGATGCCCTAAACACCAGAGAGGATGATAGGTTAAGTGTAGCCAAAATTTCATTACATTCAAGTCTTTGGGTCAGGGCTACATCTTTACCGAGCCTCTAGATTACTGCCATAGCTAGGCCATCATCTGGTCCTAATCATCAGGCCAAAAATTTTGGGCCAGAGCCACAGCTGGTCCTTTACTATGTCTGGATCAGTGGGCTAAGATGTCCTTTTCCTACTTTCCATGCCCTTTTCATAGTTAAGATTCCAATGGTGCCTTGATCACAAGCGTAGAAAAAGTGTACAATTTTTAGTTAACTACAGTATCAACTAGTTATAGTTAACTACAGAGTGAAGATTTCAAGGTGAAGAAAGTGAGTGGAAAGTAGGCATGATGGGTTAGGAAAGAAGAGAAAAAAGAGGGATTAAAGATCATGATGGGTACAAAGAATGGATTTGAGGTAGAGAGAATGATAGAATATCAGAATTCTGGATCATGGACATCAAATAGTGGGGATTGCATTTTGTATTGTTTGTAAGCTCCCAGAGAGCACAGAATATTTTATTTTTTTGTCTGTGAAACATTACCTTACCTGCAGGCTAAATGGGACCTTGAAATGTTCATTAGTCTGGAAAGTAGCTACAGGGTCCCAGCCAACATTAAGTGCTTAATGAATTTGAGTTTATCCCGTTTTAATGTCATAATTAATTAAATATTATAAATATATATAATGCAATACTTACAAGAGTAAAGTATTGAAATTTAGTGGGTCTCATTCGGTCAAGGAAAGGGTGAAAGCAGCTAATCATTATGGAACTTAAAATTCTACCATTAAGAATTAGTTCTTTTGGGATCCCTTTCTGCTCCAAATCCTATGCTTCATGGATTTTAGAAAAGACTTGTAAGTTATGGGTTACTTTTGTTATTAGTAGAGTGAGGACTTTGTTAATGGAATGAAAATTGATAGTCTTTTGAGTGGGGTTCAGCCAGCCAAATAGGTTAGAAAAGGTTGCTGCATGGGGCATTTTGGATCTTTTCCCACTGGGAGTCCTGGTAAGATATTTGAGTTCTGCCTCTTTGAGGAGTGTACTATGGGTCCAACACAGTTAACTCAAGGTTTGTTTCACAGGGAATGCAACTTATGGAGGATGGAAATAGTATGAGCTTATCCCAACAGAACACGAGTGGAAAAATTATGAGGGTGTAAGATATAAACTTCAAGGCCACATTGTGGTGAGAAACAGAAAGATATAGAGTATACGTGGAAATCACTGATTTTACTTAAGGGCCCAAAAATTTACTGAAGAAAAGAACTTAAAAAGTAGAATTGGTCAAATGGAAGAAGAGATACAAAAGTTTCACCGAAGAAAATAATTCCTTAAAAATTAGAATTGGACAAGTAGAAGCTCATGACTTATCATCAAGATGAGCCATTGAGAAACAATAAAACAAAATCAAAAGCGTGAAAAATTAGAAGAAAATGTGAAAAAGCTCATTGGAAAAGCAACTGACCTGGAAAATAGATGGAGGAGAGATAATTTAAGAATTATTGGACTCCTTGGAAATCATGATTAAAAAGAAAAAAAGATAAGAGTGAATTATACCAGTGCTATCCAGCATATTGACTGGAAGGGATCCTTAAGGTGGCCTCTTTGGTGAGGTAGAAAGGAGAAAGGACCCTTGAACCCATGGAATGAACTTAATGACTTCTGACATTCAGGGTTCTGAGATTCTAATCCCTAAGCAGCTATAGTAACTATTTCTCCCCCTTCCACTCACCTCAGTTTGTCTTAATGGCTTCTTGTATTCACACAGGTGAATATCAAAGTTTGTTTGAGGGAACCTTTTTACTGCTTGCCCCAGATACCAAAATTTCTAGTTACTGCTCTGGGTTTTAGGTAGTGTCAAATTGATGATTTTTCTAGTGAGGCAAAGGTAGAGGTGGGGGAAATATACAGGAGGTGGTAAAGAGTAGATTTTTGGGTGAAGGATAAAGTGATGGTGAAATGGGTAAAGGTAACAACATTTTAGGAAATTGATTGATTTATGCCATTTTGAACTCATAATATCCAAAAATACCAATATAAATTCAGTGCCCTACTGGTGGAAAAAGAATCCATCATTGTATCTACTACTTCCTTCGTAATTAAATTACAACAAGGGACAACACATATAGTTTCTCTTATCTACTCGTAACCTGGGTACAAATATTGTCTGAGGAAGGCTAGGAACTAAGACTAAATCTAAAGACTCAGTATTACTTTTGCTAAAAACTACTGAGACCTCTACCCAAAGGGTCCATGAAGGAGACATCTGTTTTGTGAATACCAGCTAAAATTTAGTGTTTGATACAGCTTCAAGGTAGGATTGCATATGTTCAATGTAAAAGCTTAGCCCATATGACGCTATTTCTTAAGTACTACCATCACCACCCCTTAGCCCAATACTGACCAGACCCCTAGAGTTGATCACCAAATCTGACTACGGGTGGATAAAAGACAAGTGATACTTTATTGAGTCCGGGTAACCTCAGATGCCTTATCTGGTACCTATAAACTATATGTTTGATCCTGCTATCTAAAGAAGCATTCTCTTTTCTCTACATCCCAGGACAGAGTCCTCTTAGGCAAGAGTGTTATATTTCTGAACTGACCAATTTTCTTTTAGTTGCTCTTATTTTTATTGGAAATTCAGCCCATTATCTTCTTCCTTTTGGAGAAGCTTATAATCAACAAGACCACAGCTAGACTTCTACTGGCTCATGGTCTTATTGTTTTTTTTTTTTCTTTTGTGCTTCTTAATCAGTGAGCAGTTCTGTGCTCTGTCATAGAGCTCTATACAGGCAAAAGCTGATTGGGGTCAGGATGAGAGGTACCAAGGGAACATAAACAGGACTGATATTTTCTGGGGGTCAAGAAGTGGAGAAGGAAAGGCCTTGAGGGATCTGTGCTCATCAGTAAGAGGAACAAACCTAGCTTGCCCTAGAATTTTTTTGATATGCTGCTAGAGCTTTCTTTCCCCTCTCTGCTAGCGAGCAGAGAGTTCACTAGCTCTGGGCTCACAAAAACACAGCTCTTGACCTCCATCTGCAATGACCCTACTCCCTTGTCTTCTGAGGCAGGGGGAGAAAATAACTTCTGTCTAGTCTTCTCCCAGAACTCTTATCCTACCCCTCTCCTTTCTTCATCTGAGAGGAATTCCTCTATATATCCCACCACCAACAGTGTTGATTCATTCATGATGGAGCATGATATTTCCACAACTGAGGTTGTATCAGTTCTGAGTAACCAGGCCACAACACCACTGGGACTAATCTGATGAGCAGAAGTTTTAATTGGTGTTGACCCTCCAGGCCTTGTCAGTCAGAACTAATAACTAAGGGGATGACACCTAGACTTGAATACTAGGACAAAAGCTACTGTGGCACAACCACCAGGCTAAACCCAATATAGGTTGAGAGCACCACTGTACTAGGCTCTGGCCACTAGCCTACAACTCCTTTAGACATTGGTCATGAGGTTGAGCCTGTAATGACTCTGAAGCCCAACCCATTGAATGGGTTAGGCCTGAGTGGTTTATTGGGTTCATCACTCTACTTAATACTGTCATTAAGCAGTGACCACTTGATACAAAGGCCTGGTTTTCTGGACCTCATCATCACTGTGTCTTCAACATTAAAGTAAGGACTCCAGATTCCAGGACCACACCTCCACTGGACCTGAACCACAGCAAGGCTATCTGAGGTTCTGGAATCTAAGTCTCCTATGGCCTTCCTTTACTAACAAGCCTTGGTTGCACCAGGCCCCCGTTCCTGGGCCAAACTTCCACTGCCCATAACTCCTGATTATTGGCTTTCTGTGTTTATACCCAGCTCTAAGCACTACTCAGTCTTGCATTAGACCCCAGTGGTGTTGGAGCACAACCTCCTCTGACCTAGATCACTGGAAGAAAATCTAGGTGTGCAGAGAACCTCAGAGCACACTTCCAGTCTGTATGATCGGGCAATAGTTCCACCAAACTAATACAATAGAACTATGCCTCTACCGGGTCCAAGCCACTAGGGCTGAGGCCTCAGCGAGCTCTAGCCACTAGGCTGAGTCTGCTCTGATCTCTGGCTACTAAAATGAGGCTCCATCTTGCTTCCAACATCAGCCCCATACCATGCAGAATAGAGAAGTTCTGTGGTGTTTAGAAGATATCAAATCATACGCCTTTGGGAAGGGGGTAACTACTGTTAATGGCACAATCAATTCTGTCATCAATAAAAAAAAAAACCCAGAAAGTTATATTTGTAAGCAGATCTTTTAATTAATTTATTTATTTTTAGGCAATTGGGGTTAAGTGACTTGCCCAGGATCACATATCTAGTGAGTGTCAAGTGTTTGGTCTGAGGCCTGTTTTGAACTCAGGTCCTTCTGACTTCAGAACCAGTGCTCTATCCATTGCGCCAACTAGCTGCCCCCCTAAGCAGATCTTTTCACGATAAAAAGGAATATTCCACTTATTAGCCTGGTCAATGCATGTCAGCTAGTTATATGGTCTGTTTATTTTGGGTCTCCTGGATTCCAAATGACTGCCCTATGTTTAGGGAATGAAATATCCTTCTCAAGCACAATTATTGGTGATTCCTTCATCTCTGCATGGTTCTGAAAAGAGTGGGGTGAACTTCTCTCAATCTTTCCACCCAAAGGACTACTCCATTTCTAGCCCTTTTAGCTGAAACTTCTCTCAGTCTTTCTGCAGCACTTGCCTAACTGACTGGTCATCACTACTCCTTGATGGTCACAGATTTTGCTTAAACCCAGAGGTTTAGAAACAAAGAACAGGAAAACAAGTTTGGGGAGAGGAGCATAGCAGCACCTATTTCAAACCTAGGTAGCATAGAAGGAAAAGGACTGATGGCAAGAAGCATAATTTCAATAAGGATACCATAGAAAGAACATCAGAGAGACCAATAAAGATTGATTAAATATGACAAACAATGAAAAATAACCAAATGATCTACCAAAGGAGTCATTACGACAAATAAGTATTTAAGTGCAAATGAAACAGTCAAAACCTGCAAAGCATAAGAGGTCCCCTAGAAATGACAGCAAAGCACTTCCAAAAAGATCCAGAATGGTTCAGAAGAGCAATAATATAATTAAGTGAAGAAGTTAAAGAAGTAAGGACGGAAATGAGATGCCTCAAAGAAGAAGAGTCTAATAAAGAGAATAAGGAATTCAGAACAAAGGACCAAGACACTGTCCAAAATAGTAGCTTTAACTCTGAGGTCTCACACCTATCATAGTGGCTAATATGAAAAAAAAAAGAAAATGTTTGATATTGATGGGGATGTGGGAAAACTGAGACACTAATAAGGCACTGTTTGGTGGAGTTGTGAACTGATCCAACCATTCTGGAGATCAATTTGGACCTATGGCCAAAAGTCTATATAACTGCATACTCTTTGATCCAGAAATACCACTGCTAGGTCTGTATCCCAAAGACATCCAAAACAATATTAAACACATGTAGTTTTCTAAGTTAGTACATGTCCTGCAGATTTTCTTATGTAAGGTTTAATGTCCCTTATTTTCATTTGAATTTGATACCATTGTACAACACAATGCTGCCTCAATAATCTAAGCTCCTATGTATGGGTTTTAATTTGTCCTTTTCATGTCCATAGCTCTACTTCTGTTTGGATTTTCTAAAGTATGCAAGATTTACCCTTGCTACTAACCTGTGCATATGTTAGTATAACCAAGTCTCTCTCTCTCTCTCTCTCT
>NW_020939808.1:8060-11661 GCF_900497805.2 Vombatus ursinus | reverse complement strand
CTCTCCTCTCCCTCCCTCCTTCCAAAGTCCAAGGGTCTCAGTCTTGGCCCTGTTTCACTTGTAATATCATAGCATTTACTCTTTGGACCTCTGTGCTCCAATCACCAACTCCATTCATTGTTCTCTGTGCTATTTACCACTAACATCCCAACCATTCTCTTTTCCTGAGAGATAGCTAGTCCTAATATGGACAAAAGGTGCTTGGAGAAGTTATTGTTGCTGTTTTTGTTTTTCCTAAATAAAGTGCATTGAAAGATCCCTGCAGAATTCTCTCATCTCTGTAGAATTTTTTTTTCTTGGCATTTGGGGTTAAGTGACTTGCCCAGGGTCACACAGCTAGTAAGTGTTAAGTGTTTGGTCTGAGGCTGGATTTGAACTCGGGTCCTCCTGAATTCAGGGCCAGTGCTTCATCAACTAGCTTCCCCTAGAATTTTTTTGATATATTGCCATAAGAGAATCTGCAGGACATGTATTAACTTAGAAAACTACATGTGTTTAAAATTGTTTTTATTAATAATCTACATTTTAAAATCAATGGGAACTAAATAAAATATATAAAACATTATTATTATGTATTTGACAATTTTCAATATTTTTGTTGTATATATATTAGATATATGCATAAAAGCAGGTAGGAACTAGTTATGACAACAGGCATACAATTTTGTTTTAATATCAAATAGATTCAAAATCATTACAAAATATACCACTTCAAGAAGATTCGAAATTAATTTAATATTGCTAGCTAGACATGGCATCTTTTGTCAGAAACTATTATATCAATGTTGGATATAAGCTTTTGTGTTAACACGGTTTTCAGTATAGATGACAAATGCTAATTTGTTCATCTCATCCTTTGTGACCTATAATGACAATTAATTCAGCGAATTTTGTGCAGTAAAGTAAATCTTCCTGCTCACTTACAATTTCCAAGAGAAATGAAGTAAACTGTTATTGATTCTAAGCAAAGAAGAACACAGAAGTTTTCAAATAAGATGGGAGTTAGATTATTTCCCAAAGTGAAAACAGTCAAGATTCACTGCAACAAATCATTGTGCCCTGCATACCACTTAACATACCATTTTTGTGATGCATGAATCAAACTATAGATCAACTTCCTGAACTGTGCCTAAAAGAATTGTGAAGGAGGAATTTCCTTGGGTTAGTGATGCAAAACTTCCACTCTGCTAACTCCTTACTGATGGGGAGCACATTTCAAAACCTGACAGACGCTATCGTATTGTTCAAGAAAGACAAAGCATTACATGAGGACAGTGATATGATGAAGTGATGCCCTATGCTTACTGCTTTTGGCTTCTCTTTCTCAGAAATAACAATCTCTTGTCTACTTTTCTCTGTGAACTCCTGTAGATTGTCTGCTACCAGCATGGTACTTGCTATGTATCATGCATGAGTGAAACTTTGGCTTAAGCACAACATGCTTCAGTATCTCACAAGAGGATCAGTACCTGTTCACAGCAATGGATAGCATGATTAAGTGATTAGTGTGCCACAAGGTATGAGGCACCTAAGTGGTGCAGTGGATAGAGTGCCGCCCCTGGAGTCAGGAGGACCCGAGCTCAAATTCTACCTCAGACACTTACTAGTTGTGTGACCCTGGGCGTGTTACTTAGCTCTGCTTCAATTTCCTCATCTGTAAAATGAACTGGAGAAGGAAATGACTAACCGCTCCAGTATCTTTGCCAAGAAAACCCCAAATGGGATCGTGAAGGGTCAGACACGATCAAACAACAACAAAAGTTCCACAAAATTGTATGTGATATATAATTTACAGCACCACAATAATAGCTACCATGTGAAGGAAAATTGATATTCCTACTTTTTATTAATAACATTTCAAATATTACAATATCATTAAGTTCTTTATAATAAACATTTTTCTGTGCTCGCCACCAAAAACAGATTGCCATCTGCAAAGACAGAGGATTGGCTACAAACTACACTCTCAGGCTAAGAACACCTGTAAAGAGTATTTATTTATTTATTTTTTGGCTAGGCAATAGGGTTAAGTGACCTGCCCAAGGTCACACAGCTGGTAAGTATTATGTGTCTGAGGCTGGATTTGAACTCAGGTCCTCCTGAATCCAGAGCCAGTTCTCTATCCACTGCACCACCTAGCAGTCCCCTGTAAAGAGTATTTTGGAAAGGGGGGAATGATTATAATGAGTTGAGATGAAGGATTACTACAAATTAATGTCATTAAAATTGAGTGGATGAAGGGCGTATTCCCTTGGTACCACATTCTTTTTTGAACTGTGAAAAGGAATGAAGGAATCAAGTGTCTATTAACTGCTTATTATGTGCAAAGTGCTGTGACAAGTGCTAATGATATAAATGTAAAAGCAAGACAGTATGACTTTAGTGGAGACATAGTTCTGTGGGAGATAGAAAATACAGCAGGCTCCTTAGAGTTTTAAGGTTGGCTAAATCATTATGGATAAAGAATCTGTATTACCAAGGGCTCCAAATGATAATATTTACTACCTTCTCAATTTTGGAACTGCACAAAAAATGTATATAAAATTATATCAAAAACACATCCTGGACTTCTGGAGATGGAGCCACAAGGGCAAAGTAGAGAAGCGCTCAGATCTCCCAACATTCCCCTCCAAACAAGTTTATCATAATGCCTCAAGTAGAATTCTGGAGTACCAGAGACAACAAAAATTCAGAGGGAAACATTCTTTCAGCCCAAGACAACATAAGAGGTCAGAAAGAGAGATGGGGGAGGAGGCTGGCCTGGAGCTCATGTGGATGAAACATCAGTGGTGAGACTAAGTCGTGGCAACAGAAGCAGTAGTTTCAGAAGCTCTCAAATGAGAGATGGGAAGGGGACCTGGCAAATGGTCAGAAAGGCATTATAGGGGACCTCTGTGCTAGCATTGAATGTAGGACCAGACACTGTTTGGCAGTTCTATTGCCTATACATACTTTTGGGCCATAATGCAAAGGCAGAGAGAAGCACTTTCAGTCAAGAGTGAGTGGGAGCCCTGAGGGGCAACTGTTTGGCAACTTGATTGCCTACCAAACAACTGGAGATCTATTAATTGCTGATAGGTAGGCTGAGCCAATATAATAAATTTGACAATTCTACCTAAATAAATTAATAACAAATTAATTTATTCAGTGCCATAACATTCAAACTACATACACACACACACACATATATACAAAGAGAAGGGGGGGGGAGAGAGAATAATTAAATTTGTCTGGACAAATTTAACAAAAGGTCAAGAAAATAAAAAGAATTAATGCAAACTATGTGAGAAAGGCAGCCTGGTAGTACCAGATTTTAAACTATAGTTATCCCTTCCATATCATAGGGATTGTGGGTATGATACCCATGATCTGGAAAATCTGTGTAAAATTTTTTGGCCCTCCCTTTATAGCAGAGAGGAAATCTGAATTATTATGGCATTAAATGATAAATTGGGGTAGCTAGGTAGAGCAGTGGATAGAGCTCTGGCCTTGGAGTCATGAGGACCTGAGTTCAAATCTGGCCTCAGACACTTGACACTTACTAGCTATGTGACTCTGGGCAAGTCGCTTAACCCCAATTACCTCATCAAAAAAAAAAAAA
>NW_020939808.1:6073-7960 GCF_900497805.2 Vombatus ursinus | reverse complement strand
TGGTATTATACAATACTATACATATATATTATTTATTTCTGCTTCTAAACTTTTTCTGTGTCATCTGCTGGCCTTTGTGTGTTGTCTGCAGCTTCTGCAAAACTCCCCAAAAATTTCCATTTAATTTCTTATGCCAACCTACAATATATTGAAACTGTGATGGGGAAAATTGCAATGTGGAAGGGATAACTGCATGTTACAAAGTGGTAATCATGAGAACAATCTTGTATTGGCTAGGAAATAAATTGGTGGTTCAGTGGTATAGATTAGGTATATAATACACAGTAGCAAATGATCATAGTAATTTAGTGTTTGATAAACCCAAAGATCCAAGCTTTTGAGATAAAAGCTCACCATTGACAAAAATTGTTGGGAAAATTGGAAAGCACTTTGGCAGAAACTAGGCATAGACCAACATCTCACACTGTATACCAATATAAGGTCAAAGTGGATAAATGATTTAGACATATCATAAGCAAATTAGGGAGCATAGAACATTTTACTTGTCAGATCTATTAATAAGGGAAGAATTTATGACCAAACAAGAGATAAGATCATGGGGAGTAAAACTGACAATTTTGATCACATTAAATTAAAAATGTTTTGCACAAACAAAAATAATGCAACCAATATTAAAAGGAATGCAGGAAACTGGGGTGGGGGGATTTTTATAGCAATTTTCTCTGATAAAGGCCTCATTTCTCCAATGTGTAAAACACTGATTCAAATTTATAAAAATATAAGTCATTCCTCACTTGATAAATGATCAAAGGGTATGAACAGGCAGTTTTCAGAAGAAGAAATCAATGCTATCTATAGGCACATGAAAATACTATAAATCACTAATGATTAGAGGAATGCAAATTAAAACATTCTGAGATACCACCTCATATCTATCAGATTGATTAACATGATAGAAAACAAAATGACAAATTTTGGAGGGGATGTGGAAAAATTGGAACACTTAGAGGCACTTTTGGTGGTGTGAACTAGTCTAATTATTCTGGAAAACAATTCAAGACTATGTCCAATGGGCTATAAAACTGCACATCTTTTGAGCCAGCAATACCATTACTCGGTCTGTATCTCAAAGAGATTGAAGGAAAAGGAAAAGTACAGATTTGTACAAAAGTATTTATAGCAGCTCTTTTTGTAGTGACAAAGAATTGGAAATTGAGGGGATTCCCATCACTTGCAGAGTGGCTGAACAAGTTGTGATGTATAGTTGTGGTGAAATGCTATTAAAATGATGAAGGGAATAGCTTCAGAAAAACCTTGTAAGACTTATTTGATCTGATTCCAAATGAAGTGAGCAGAGAACTAGGAGAACATTGTACACAGTAACAGCAATATTGTGAGGATAATCAACTGTGAAAGGCTTGGCTATTCTGATCAATACAGTGATCTAAGACAATTCTGAAAGATTTATGATGAAAAATACTATTTGCCTCCACTTCTGTAGTCAGTATATATCTGAGAAAGGGGTGTAGGGTGTCCAGAGAAGACTAGTACCTCAGCTATAAGGGCTGCTGAGCCCTTTCCAGGGCTATTTTCCACCTTTAGTGTGCACCTGATTCACTCAACTCTCACTTTTGGCTCCAAGAAGCTGTTGCATGTGCAACAGCTGCCCCCTGTTAAGCTTTTTGTACAGATGGGCCAAACCAGGTTAAGGGTTACCAAGGGTTTTCAAACCAGCTGATGAGTCAGGGGGAGGGATCGTCTCTACTGCAAGCATCTGAAGACTTCCCTCAGGGGAATGGGCAGAAGAGAACACTTTGTTCCAATGGCTATGAAGCAGCTGGACCAGTCTCTGTGAAGTGCTTAAAACTTGGTAAGACACTGAAGACACCAAGGTCATTCACTATATCCTTGAGCCATCGCCAGTCA
>NW_020939808.1:0-5973 GCF_900497805.2 Vombatus ursinus | reverse complement strand
AAGGCTTGGCTATTCTGATCAATACAGTGATCTAAGACAATTCTGAAGGATTTATGATGAAAAATACTATCTGCCTCCACTTCTGTAGTCAGTATATATCTGAGAAAGGGGTGTAGGGTGTCCAGAGAAGACTAGTACCTCAGCTATAAGGGCTGCTGAGCCCTTTCCAGGGCTATTTTCCACCTTTAGTGTCCACCTGATTCACTCAACTCTCACTTTTGGCTCCAAGAAGCTGTTGCATGTGCAACAGCTGCCCCCTGCTAAGCTTTTTATACAGATGGGCCAAACCAGGTTAAGGGTTACCAAGGGTTTTCAAACCAGCTGGTGAGTCAGGGGGAGGGATCGTCTCTACTGCAAGCATCTGAAGACTTCCCTCAGGGGAATGGGCAGAAGAGAACACTTTGTTCCAATGGCTATGAAGCAGCTGGACCAGTCTCTGTGAAGTGCTTAAAACTTGGTAAGACATTGAAGACACCAAGGTCATTCACTATATCCTTGAGCCATCGCCAGTCATTTTGACTTTTGTTTTGCCACTGGACTTTGATCAGACTCTGGAAGAAAGAGTGAGGCAGATGACTTCATCCAACTCTGCCTCACTTATATTGAATTTATGGGAAAATCAAAAGACATCATCTATAACATTTTTCCATTTTTCCCTACCTCAGAGCCCTATGGCAAGGCAAGTGAGAAAGTAGCAGGTGCAGACATACTGGAGGCTGTAGTCACAACCCTGCAAATGGTCAGCCCAAGCCAGAGGATCATCTCCCTGGACTGAAGCGGCAATAGGATTAGGCAGTCCCCCTGGATGGCTGAACAGCATTTTTTAAAGGACCACATTGCTCATCTCCTGGCATGAGGAAAGGGGCTAGAAAAGGTGCCCTAAAAATTGTCTGAGTCACCCAACCCTGTCCTACTTATTGGAGCAGGTGGGGGATCCCATCCTGCAGTTAAAACACAAAAAAGCACAAAAGCTTTTGAGAAGATGATTCCACTCACCACTGGTACATGGAATGTGTTCACAGTTAATTACAACACAAAACCTAGTAAATCTGAAAGATGAATAGCTCTTATGAGAGAACTCAGCAACTATCACATCCAAATAGCAGCCCCAAGTGACACAACACTGGCAAATGAAAGTCGGCTTACTGAAGTTAAAGCTGGAAATACTTTTTTTTCTGGAGTGGATGCAGTTATGGGGAACATTGGGAAGCTAGCATAGATTTGGCAATCAGAACTGATCTAGTCAACAAGTTTGTATGCCTCCCAAAAGGAGTGAATGACAGGCTTATGACAATGTGATTGTCACCTGCAGGAAAACACCGTGCCACCATCATCAGTGCATATGCTTCCACCGTGACAAACCCTGATGAGGTCAAAGAAAAATTTTATGAAGACCTGGAGACCCTTATCATCAATGTGTCAAAAGAGGACAAGCTTATAATTCTGGGTGACTTTAATGGCGGTAGTAGGCACAGCCTATCAGACATGACAGGGAGGAGTCCTTGGGAGGAATGGGGTTGGAAACAGCAACAACAGCAATGGTCCCTTACTGCTGGAGATTTGTGTGTCATGACCATCTCATCACCAACACTGTCTGCTGTTTACCTAAACACACTAAAACTTTGTGTATGCACCTTTGCAGCAAATAGTGGCGTTTTGGCATATTGGCATAGACTATATCATTGTAAGGAGAAAAGACAGAGAGGATGTGAGAGTAATGAAGACTATGTGTGGTGTAGCATGTTGGACTGATCATAGACTTGTCCTTTCCAAGCTAAACATTCACATTCAACAAAAGTAGCAGCCTCAAGGCAGGAGGACTACAGAAGACTTAATGCTAACAGATCAGAGTGCTTCTCTAAGTGTGAACAATTTGTTGCTAAATTGGAGGGAAAGCCGAGCCAGCACAAGGTTGGTAACAGTGGAGCAGAAAAAAAAGTGGGCAGCTTTCAGAGATTCGGTGTACAGCACTGCATTTGCTCATTTGGGCCAGAACACTCGCAAACAAGTGCAAAAAAAGCAAGATTTGCTTGACGAAAATGATGGGGAAATTCAGAAGGTGCTAAATGAAAAATGAGAACTCCACAGTATTTACCAGCAGGATAGTTCATCCATCTCTAAGAAAGCATCCATCAAAAGTAAAGTGCTAGCAAAGCTTAAAGAGATGCAAGATGCTTGGCTCGGTAAGAAGACAGATGAAATTCAGTTTTACACTGATAGTAACAATCCAAAGCACTTTTATGATGCCTAAAGGTAATTTATGGGCCAAAGACCTATGTTGTACCTCAACGACTCAGTGCTGATGGAGTCACATTGATTAGTAATAAGAACATGATCCTGTAGAGACGGGCCAAATATTTCCATAGTGTTCTCAACAGACTGTCATCAACCAATGCTGAAGCCATTGACCTTATATCTCAGGTTGAAGTCAATTCCTCTCTAGCCAAACTTCCAAATGAAGAAGAGGTTTTTTTTTCTTTTACATGGCATTTTATTTTTCCAATTACATTTAAAGACAATTTTAACATTCTTCTTTAAATAAAATTTTGAGTTCCAAATTTTCTCCATCCCTCTTCCCTCCCACTTAAGATGGTAAAGAATTTGATATAAGTTATATATGAGTATATACATATATATGCATATATATATATATATCATGTAAAATATATTTCCATATTATTTGTGAAAGAAGAAACAGAACAAAAGAAAAAAACTTCAAAAAATAATAAAGTGAAAATAGTATGCTTTGATCTGCATTCAGACTCCATCAGTTAACTTTCTATAGATGTGCATAGCATTTTTCATCATGAGTTGTTTGAAATTGTCTTGGATCATTGTATTGCTGAGAAGAGCTAAGTCAACCATAGTTGATTATCACATAATGTTGCTACTGTGTACAGTGTTCTTGCTCTGCTCGCTTCACTTTGCATCAATTCATGTAAGTCTTTCCAGTTTTTTTCTGAAATCTCCTTGCTTGTCATTTCTTATAGTATAATAGTATTCTGTTGTATTCATATACCACAACTTATTCAGCCATTCCCCAATGGATGGGCATCTCCTCAATTTCCAGTTCTTTGCCACTACAAAAAGAGCTGCTATAAATATTTTTGTACATGTAGGCCCTTTCTCCTTTTTTTATGATCTCTTTGAGACACAGCCCTAGTTGTGGTATTGCTGGATCAAAGGGTATGCACAGTTTTGTAGCCCTTTGGGCATAGATCCAAATTGCTCTCCAGATTGGTTGAATCAATTAGAAAATCCACCAATAGTGTATTAATGTCCCAATTTTCCCACATCTTGAAGAAGAGGTTTTGAATGGCATTAGGCTCCTCTCATGTGGCAAAGTACCTGCTGCTGATTCTATTCCAGGTGCCGCTGCTCATACAAAAGCTGCTAAAAATTTTCCGGGTAATATCACAAGAAGAGGTTGATGAGGTGCTTGGGTGCTTGTGCTTGTATTTGGACCCCGATTTCTCCCTAGTCTCAGAAGCACTGTCTCTGACAACCACTCCCCAGCCCAAGGACACTGGGCCTAGCAATTACTCATGCATGGGCCCCAGCATGACCCTTATCTCTCTCCCCGGTTCAGCTGCACAGAGCTGGGTGAGAGAGTGCTGGGCTGCTCAGGCCCCAGCCCTCAGATCCTGTCTCTGGAAGCCTTCCAATTCCTTAGTAAGTTCTTGTCTTGTGAGAAAGCTTTCCCTTGTTGCAGAGCATTCTCTAATCAAGACGGAGGGAGAGGGGTACCTTGCCCAGCCCACGGAGTTTTGTCCTTGGGTGGCCCAAGGACTCTTCCCCCTGCCAGACTCCCAAGATCCATACCTCTGTCATCTCCCTCCCTGTCTGATATACTCCCTGTACTTTCCCATCTACAGCTCCCAAAGACACCCAGACCTTTGGATTACCTAATCAGTACCTCTGGCATTCCTTTCCCATGCCCTTTTCCATATAAACCCTAGCTCCATCCTCAGTCTCTCGCAGGTTCCTTAAGAATCCTTGCCTGCTGAAAAGTATAACAATACCTTGCCACCTTGACTTAAAGAATGCTTGAGTCTGTGAATTCATTCCAGACAACCCCATCCTGTACTCCAGTCTTTGAGGGGTCTCAACCTCTCAGATATCAACAGAGGTTATCCCCTAAAAGTTCAAGAATGCCTTCATTGTCCATCTCTGTAAAGGAAATGGATATAGTTTGTCCTGTGAAAATCACAGTGGGGTTTCTCTTTTAGTCATTGAAATCAAGATTCTTGCTAGAGTTCTCCTTAATAGGCTGATCCTTCACCTGAAATGTGATCATCTACTTGAGAGTCAGTGTGACTTCAGAAAGAGCTGAAGAAGAGTTGATATGGTGTATGCTGCTTGATAACTCCAGGAGAAATACCCAGAGCAGAACAGATCTGTATACAACATTTGTCGATCTAACCAAGGCCTTTGATACTGTCGGTCATGAGGGCTTGTGGAAAATTATGGCAAAATTTGGCTGCACAGAGAAGTTCATCAGTATTGTACATCAGTTTCATGACAGCATGTTTGCATGGGTTCTGAATAATGGTAAATACTCTAGTGCTTTCCAAATCACCAATGGGGTGAAGTAGGGGGTATGTACTTGCTCCCACACTTTTTATTAGCTTTTGTTTTAGGCAGTTGGGGTTAAGTGACTTGCCCAGGGTCACACAGCTAGTAAGTGTCAAGTGTTTGGTCTGAGGCTGGATTTGAACTCAGGTCCTCCTGACTTCAGGGCTGGTGCTGGCCGGTGCTCTATCCACTGTGCCACCTAGTGGCTCCTCTCCCATACTTTTTTAGCATGATGTTTTTAGTGATGTTGTCAGATGCCTTCTATAGGGATGAAAATGGCATCCAAGTCAGATACGGAACTGACAGTAAATGATTTAACTTGAAAAGGCTACAATCCAGCACTAACATGGAGGGAGAGTTGATGCGTGACTTTTTGTTTGCGGATGATTGTGTTCTCAGTGTAGCCTCTGAGGCTGAGATGTAACAAAGCATGGATCAGTTCTCCGCTGCTTGTGCCAATTTTGGCCTAACAATTAACACCAAGAAAACAGAAGTTCTCCACCAGCCAGCACCACACCATCCATACATGGAACCATTCTTTACAGTAAACGGAGGAAATTTTGAATGCTGCGGATAAGTTTGCTTACCTTGGCAGTATACTTTCTACAAATGTACAAATAGATGGTGAGGTTGATACACACATTGCCAGAGTTAGCTCAGTGTTTGGGGGCTCCAAAGGAAAAGTGTGGGAGAGAAGAGGTATTAGACTGTCCACCAAACTAAAGGGCTGCAGAGCCATTGTGCTGACCTCATTGTAGTATACCTGTGCAACCTGGACAGACTACCAATGCCATGCCAGAAAACCAAACCACTTCCATTTGAATTGTCTTGGGAAGATTCTGAACATCACCTGGCAATATAAGGTACCACGTATTGAGGTCTTTTCTTGAGCTGAACTGCCAAGCATTTAAACTCTACTGGGCCACGTTGTTCAAATGCCAAAAAATATGTTTGCCTAAAAGACTTTTACAGAGAACTCTCACAAGGCAAGTACTCACATGGAGGTCAGAATAAGCAATACAAGACCACTCTCAAAGTCTCTCTGAAGAACTTTGGAAGTTAGTGAGACATAGGAGACAATCGCACAGGACCATTCACCATGGCATGTCTGCATCAAAGAAGGCACTGCACTCCACGAGCAAAACAGAATTGCAGTAGCTCAAAAGGAACGTGAGATGCAAAAATTAAGAGACATCTCCTCCAAATATTCACGTAGACTATTTGTGCCCAACCTGTGTTAGAGCATTCTGAGTCCACATTGGTCTGATCAGCTACAGCGGGACACGCTGTACCTTGACCTCAACATGGTTATGTCATTTTGGTCTTCTTTGAGAATAAAGGACAACAACCAACCAACAACCATTTGAGAAATGATAATTTTATCAGAAAAACTTGGGG
>NW_020939807.1:0-2000 GCF_900497805.2 Vombatus ursinus | reverse complement strand
AGTAAAAGCACATAGTTTCTCCAAAGTCCTTTCCTATTCCAAATCCTCTTGCATGAATGACCTGACAAGAAAGTGTTCTGCAGTGACAAAAGGTCTTCAAATTGGCCATTGTCTGAGGGCAACAAGGAATTTTTCCTCTTTTCCTGGAAGTCAGTGAGGTCCAACCAGGTTTTTGAGTAGCCAGTTGAGTGAGTGTGTGTGTGTGTGTGTGTGTGTGTTTGTGTATTTCTGTGTGTTTTGCTTTAAGGAAAGTGACTGATGCCTTCTAGGCCTTTCATATTTGTTGATGGGTCTGAGGAAGCACTAACTCAGAAGGCCAGTAGGACCTGAGCTGGCCAGACACCAGAAAGTGAGATTTGGGATGAGTATCCAGATTCTTGGCCAACCCCTTCAATTATCTCTTCCTCTGAAAGAATACCCTGACTTCACTTAGCTACAAGGGATCTTGGGGGCCATCTCATTCAGTCCCCTTATTTCATAGCTGAGAAACTATGTCCCAGTGACAGTAACTCCTAGACCTGAGGCTGATTGCTGGGCACTGATTATATTGACTTGCCAGGATCACATCACATCTACCATGGAAGTATCAGCTCCACACTAGTTGAGGAAGAATTGGGGCAATTAGCTAGGGCCAGTCAGTCATACTGAGGCTTACAGCTCCTGTGTCCAGAGAAGCTTCAGACTTGCCTCATCTCTTTGTCATACATGTGACCTCTAACTCAATACCCTTTAGATATATTCTTAACCAAGGAGAATGGTGGAAAAAGAGGGAAAGGCAAAACCTATTGCCTATGGAAGCAGTCATTATAATTAGCTATTACTATAGAAGTACAATGTACATTTCTTTCACCTGAAATTGTGATTTCTCTTTGTTTCTTTCAATTTTGTCACCCAAGACACAGATTTCTTCCATGCATACTTGCTCAGAGTGAATATAAATAGTAATTGTTTCTCTTTTGGCCAGCAACCCTGAAGGTCTTCCCTTCCCAGTTGGATTTTTTTTTTTTTGTTAAAGGGGCATTCCTTGAATCCCTTCTTAAAGAGGGCTATTCCATGAATGAGAGGTACCTCACTCAAAGTGAGAACCTGAGAAGTCCTTAGCTTAAACGGGCCAGGGGCTCCCATTGCATCCTGGGCCATCTCTAGTCTTCTTGATGAATATCTGGCCACTGTACCCAGGTGGCTCTAGAGGAAAACGTGAGGCTGGTGACCTTGCAAGGCCCTCCCTCACTCAAATCAAAGTCAATTGCAAGTCATATCAACATCTCCCTGATGTCATGGTCCTCTAGGAGAAAGAAGAACAAAAACAACAGAGACCCATCATAGAGAGGAGTGAAAAGTGAGGATAGAGCCTTAAATCAAATTAATGGTGATGAAAGAGTATTTCTTTCTGGAATTTGTGCCAGAACTTTCTACCCAGATTCTGTGTCTGGAAGAGACAAACACTCAATAGTTAAGTGCCCTTAAATAGCCATTGGCACACCCATATATATCAGCCATGTATAAGCAGCCCTTATATACATCAGGGATTCCCAACTTGGGATAGGAATATTCTGAGGGAGTAGAAGAAGTTGATCACAGGGCATTGGGAATATTTACCAACTAATTTTGTTATCCTTTTGAAATTAATTTGATTCTGATGTGTGTAAGGGGGCAGCTAGATAGGGGGAAATGGATAAAATACCAGCCCTAGCATCAGGAAGTCTTATTTTGTTTTTACTTCAAATCTAGCCTCACCTACTTAGTAGCTCTGTAACCCTGGCCAAGTCTTTGAACTTTGTTTACCTTGGTTTCCTCTGCCATAACTTGAGATGGGGAAGGAAACGACAAACCACTCTAACTTTGAAAAAGAAAAGAAAAACAAAAAAAAAACCTAAGTAAGGTCACAAAGTGTTGGACAGGACTGAAATGAAATGAAAAAAAAAAACAACAAAAATAAGAATAAGCAAAGTAAAAGATAAAATTTATTTCATTTTATATCAAATAGAGTACAAAGTAGA
>NW_020939806.1:0-19468 GCF_900497805.2 Vombatus ursinus | reverse complement strand
TGAGACTGGATTTGAGTTCAAGGCCAGTGCTCCATCCACTACACCACCTATCTGCCCCCTACTGGTTGATTTCTGGATGAGGAAATAGAAAATGGAAAAACCTTAGTCCTAATTCAGTTAGTTATTAAATACGAGAGAAATAATCATTTCTCTCAGAACCACTGAATGCTAGTCTCTCAAGAATTAAAGCTGAGAGCCACCAAAGGGCCATGGAGATAAGTCAGAAGTATGAGCAGCTTCTAGCAGATTACAAAGGAGTAACTATGCAGAAGAAGCTATATAAAAGATGCCATCACAAAAATGAATGAATGTTAAAAAGATGGTCAATCACTTCTCAAGAGTAAAAGATAATCAATAGACACCTTTCATAGGATCATGGGGACAAAATAATATATATTGATAGGTCATTCACTCCATCAATTGTATAGAAACTGAATCCTAGAGAGTAAACTGACTTGCTTAAAGTTACACAGGAATTGTGACATGAGGCATGTCTTCTATGTCTCAGTCCAGTATCCGGTGCTCCTGTCCTAAGCTCCCTCTCTACCATGTTCCATTGGGTATCCAAATAAGCTCAGACAATGAAAAGCACTGTTTTTTCCAACCCCCATCCCCGTTCTCCTATGTTGGAATTTTAGAATAGTGTGGACAAGGCTTGTCCAAGTTAGAAAGGCACAGATAGGTTGTTATCTGCCACAATGAAGGCAGCATCCACTACAATGACATCACAGTTCTACTGGGGTATTAGAATATGAAACTGAGCCTTCCACAAAAGTCTTAATGTGATTCCTTCTAGTCATGCAGAGGGGACCTTGAGTTCTTGAAGCCAATACAAGCAGAGTACAAATGCTACAAAGTTCTACCAAAATCAAAGGTTTCAAATATTGACCTGGGCATGTTTGTTGCCTCGAGGACCTGTCTTACTTAGTTGTGAGATCCTCATTACCAGAAAGTCAGTGTCAAGGTAATGAACTTTTTTAGTGAGAGTAATCCATCTACCAAGCTACAAAAAGGAGTAGGACCTGTATCTGAACGGTGTTTTCACACTGATAAAAATCACAGATCCTTGAAGAATTGAAGGAAACATGAACAGGGGTCACAATTGTCATTACCAATTCAATCTGATAGGCAAAAGTCTTGATGCAGCGCAAACACCTCAACGTGTTGGGTGTAGAGAGGATGTGATTCTAGAAGCAAGTATTCACCAAGTCAGCCCTGTGCCATAGTACTCCCTACTATTCTCTCGAGCCAGGCCAGTCCTTCCCACCAACATCTCTTGGTCATCAGAAAGGTCTCAAAAAGGGCCATCTAAAATTTTCCACAAGAGGCTTTTGCCATCATCGGCCACAGTACCAAGGAAGTATGAGTGTATGTAGTAGGTCTTCCCAAAATGGAAGCCAGCACTCACGATGCCTCCATTTGAAGAGCAGAAGTCCTCAACCAATTTTAGGAGCTTTTCCATGGCACTTTCCTCCTTAATGAGTGCCATCAAATTCAGAGACTTCATGGTGGCTTTGATCTCCTCCACGGGTCTTTCCAACTTTTGCGCAACCTGGAGAAGAGACGCGTCATCCACCCCAAAAACATTTCGATAGTGTTTCAAATGTTTATCCAATGGAACTAAGTCATTAATAGTGAAGCCTCTTAATGGAACAGTAGCCACAGCACCATTCTTCAAGGCCTCCAGCCAGATCCTTTCTTGTAGGGCAGCCTTCTTCCTCTCAATGGCAGCCTCAGAAGAAACAGGGAGGGCCAGCAAAAATGTGTGGCGTTTGTGAGCTGGGAGATCCTTTAACAGCATTTCCTCCAGCTTTGGGAAGTCATAATCAGACATATCAAAGTTAGACATTAAGAAGGCTCGTGCTTCACTCAAAATAGAGGTTTTGCAGACAGTCATCTCTCATTCTCTGCAGAATTCTCTCCTTAGAAAAAGACTTGGGTTTGGACTTCCTTTCGTTATACAAATCCACATCTACCATGGTTCTGACAATGTAAAATTTCTTTTTCCTTTCTTTTATCTCCTGGACCAGTTTTACATCATTGGTTGTGAATCTTGAAACTGAAAGGATGATGAAGAAATCATACTGGTCGAACTGCACTTGAGTCAGACAATTGTTGGGATGGAAATCAGGGGTCCTGATGCCCGGCAAGTCCCATAGCTTTACATTAGGATATTTAGGGTGCTTGTAAGGAGTGGCCTTCATGGTGGTCTCTACTACCCCAGTGCTTGCAGAGTCCTTTTCTTCGTGCCCAATTCATCGAAGGGCATTGATGAAAGTGGATTTCCCAGACCCAGACTCCCCTGTCACAGCAATGCTCAAGGGGACATTTTCTGTTGCTTCCAGTGTCTCCTGGATCCTGGAAGCCACCTCCTCTAGTCTTCCCTCCTGCAAGGCTGACTGGATCCAGGTAATAGTATCTTTGGGCAAGAGGCCACCATATGTATTGGTTACCATTCTATAGTATGGCATAAAGTTGGAGGCTAACCTCTGAAGATTCTCAACACTGAGGTCAATACCCAAAACCTTCATGATGCCAAATCATAAAAGGACCTGAGAGGGCAAGAAAAATAGGAGATTAGTTCCATGATGTCATTGTGGAAGGATTTTTAATGTTAGATGTGAGAAAAATCATTGGATTAGAATCCACCATGCCCCTAGGAAAACTCCTCATTAGGAAACAACGAGATTGCATCAGCTTTGATACCTATACTTCATCAGCACCTTAGGACCTCTTGTCCTTCTGATTGGAAGACTGAAGGCCTCCATTTAAAGAGAGCTCCCAGGACAACCATCTCTTCATTTCTCAACACTACGCGCTCCTTGAACCAGACTCCATCCTGCTCTTCTGCTGAATCCTTTCTTCCCCAGCCACCCCGCTCTCAAACTTTTTCAGCTTTATGTGTGTGTGTGTGTGTGTGTGTGTGTGCGTGCCCACACACGTGTGTTGTTGTTGTTGTTGTTGTTGTTATCTTTCATTAAATTGTAAGCTCCTTGAAGGCAGGGACTGTCTTTTTCATATTTGTATCCCCAGTGCTTAGCCAGTGCCTGACGCATAGTAATCACTTAATAAATGTTTGCTGACTGAATGACTAGCAGTCAGCACATCTGAGTTTTATTAATGATTCTGGGTCTTTGGGAAGGGTCTTGGCCTCTTTGAGCCTCAGTTGCCTCATCTGTGAAATGACATGGTCATATTAGACACTCTTTAAGGTCACATATAGTTCAAAACAATGTTGCAAATAACACTGGACATAATTCTGTCTTCACTCTGGTTCCAGGACTAAAGAGTCTTCACCACCAGAGAACCAAAACTTAACCCTTCAGTTACTGAAATTAGTTACACATCTCCATTGTATTTATAGAATTTCACACTTGGAAGGGGCCTCAATGACCTTCTCATCTGACTTCTATTGACCTTGGGTCCCAAGATAACATCAAGGCATCAATGACTCGTTTTTCTTCATGGACATGAATCCTATAACATACCTGAATAACCCTAACCCTAAATGCACACTCTAACCCTAACCCTAACCATTATTTACAACAGACCCAACAAGTGTTTACCCAAACTTCTTTTCCCTTTCCTTCAGCATATTAATGCTGAGCTTAGTAAGGACACATGATCAACTTAGCCCACTGCAATTCAGGATTCCTGAGCTCAAGAGATTCTCCAGCCGCAGCCTCCCTTCCTGTGGGGATTATAAGTGGGCAAGACATATGTGACCCTGGGCAAGTCACTTCACCTCTGGTTGCCTCAGATTCCTCACATGTAAAATATGGATAATAATAGCACCTAACTCCCAGGGTTGTGGTGAGGATCAAGTGAGATAATTACAAAGTGCTTAGAATGATGCCTGGCACATAATGGATACTCTACAGATGTTAATAAAAATATTATTATCCCCATTCTCCACCATGAACCTTGTGTGCTTTGGTGGGAGAATGTGACTCAGATTTATGGCTGGATTGTCATATTTTGATCATTCTTATTTTTGGCTTCTATTGAATAAATGTTATAATGATTCCTGCTTTTGTCTTGATGGAAGTGAATTTCATGCCAATGGGAAGTACACTGGTGGGGTCTCATAAGCTAGAGTGTCAAGAATAGGAGTGAATCTTCCTTTATCCTCCACCATATTAACCCTCTCGTATGATGCACCAAGGTTATCCCTGAGATTCTGAGAGAAAGAGAGGTTGAGTTGTAGTCATATTTTCATAGCCCCGGCCAGTCCTCCCACTCTGGGAATATGAGGATAGGCTGGAGTGAGTAAATCAGCCCCACTTGAGAGAGACAGAGACAGAGACAGAGACAGGGACAGAAAATGACAGAGAGTGCCACTGCCCGGCTGTGAGTCTGAGACCACTCTCAGGCCACATTTGTATGAAGGCGTAGATGCCATATTTTTTTACATTCGTATCTGACAGGAAACAAAAAAGGCATAACTAAAACATTGGCTGATTGAACTGAGATCAAGAAAGTTCACAGCAAGCTACAATAATAGATCAATTCAAATAAACTGAAATTTAATAGACACAGACGTAAAGTCACACACGATTTCCGAAAATCATCTATATAAAAACCAGAGATGGCACATAGCAAGACAACAGGCTATATAAGGGGAAGAAGAAGGCTCTTAGGTGTTTCAACCATCTTCAAGCACAATATAAATCAGCCATGAATGGAAACCATTTAGCCAATTCCTATCGGTGCATAGCATTGTAGTAGGCAATGGGAGGGAGAAAAAGGCTAGGTAAAACTGAGTCTCTAACCTCATGGTGTTCACAGTATAGGAGCAGTATAAAATATAGAGCAGATAACTCTAAAATAGAATCATAAGTGATAAGGCCATTGAAGTGTTGCAATATAAAATGTCTTGTGAACTTTTTGATATTAGCCAATGCAATCTTATGATAAATTCATGATAACATAGTGTCCCCAGCGAGACAGGTGATAATCCTACCCTGCTCAGGTCACATTTTGAAAACTGTCTACACCGAAGGTTGCCACATTTCAGCTTCCCTCCCCTGCTCTATCCAGTCCACCACATAGCTAGGGACATAGAAGGGGGAGGGGACGAAAAGTAAAGAGATACAGAGATAGGAAACAATTTTAAAAGCTGACCAGTGGCACAAAGACGTGTGTGTCATATTGTACCAGCTCCTATCGTTTTCTTTTCTCCTCCCATGAATTGGTTCTGAGAAACTTGATCACTGGATTTGAAATGGAGTTCAAAGGCAAGAGACGGGGAAGAGAAAAAGAAGGGTTAAGGAAGGGGAAGTGGGAACAGAAAAAGGAAAAGAAGAGGAAGAGAAGAGGAAAAAGAAGAGGAAGGGGAAAAACAGGAAGGTGGGAAGCCAAAGGAGAGAAAGGAGAGGAAGAGATGGATGTAAAGAGAAGAGGAAAAGTGGTCTTCTCCATATTATATGTGCCTTTGCATTTCTGAATCATTGGATCATAGAATTGCAGTGCTGAAAAGAACTTCAGAGGTCACATTCCCTCTCCACCATACCTAGCATATTCATACCCAGTCTATTTCCAGATCCGAAGGAATGGGGAACTCATCACTCCTTGGGCTGCCCATACTTAAATTTTAAAGTTTGTAAAATGCTTCATATGTTATCGCATTTGGTCCTTACAACAATCCTTTAAGACAAGTGCAGTTGTTAGTCTCATTTACAAACAAAAATGAGGCTCAAAGCAATTATATGACTTGGCTTGGATGACATAGCTAGTTAGTGCCTGAAGCAGGATTTGAACTCAGGTCTTCCTGACTTCAAGTCAAACACTCTATCCCAGGGGTGTTACAAACTTTAAAATTCTATGCAAGTAGTAATAGTAGTAGTGGTGGTGGTGGTGGTAGGGATTATAGTGGTGGTGGTGGTGGTAGGGATTATAGTAGTGGTGGTGGTGGTGGTGGTGGTAGCAGTAGTAGTAGTAGTAGTAGTAGTAGTAGTGGTAGTGGTAGTAGTAGTAGTAGTAGAAGTAGTAGTAGTAGAAGTAATATCTCCACATCTGTGGCTCTGATACACTTTCCCACCTGACCACTCTCTATCAATTTTATATTGTTGAAATTAGTCAAGTGGTCATATGCTGTTGTCCTCTCCTTCCTTTATATATGCAGAGGTTTATGGGTACAGAACACTACACATGACACCACACATTTAAAAAGTATACAACTTAGTTTTACTGAACTTTGTTTCCCTTCCCTCTCTTTGATTCTCCATTACAAAGTATGGCTCTCTGGGAGGAGAAGTGGGAAGGGCTACATTGTGAAATGTGGATCATATCAAAACAATAGTTATCAATAAAAGTTACTATTAAAAGAAATTATATACCTTTGGAAGAACAAAGTAAGGACGATATCAAGACAACAAGGCAAAGCAACAAGCATTTTTATTTATTTTTAGCATTTAAAATTCTCTTTGAGTTGCAAATTCCCTCCCTCCCTCTAGCCCTTCCTTCACCCATTAAGAAGGCAAACAATATGAGATCAACTATGCATGTCAAATCATGCACAATGTATTTCCACATTAGCCCTGTTGACAAAAAAGCAAGAAAAATAAAGCTACTGTAAAAATTCTACTTCAATTTCCACTCAGAGTTCACCTGTTCTCTCTAGAGGTGGATAGAAGTTTTCATCATTTCTAGAATTGTCTTGGATCATTGTCTTGGTCAAAGTAACTATCTTTCACAGTTGGCCATCATTACAATGTTGCTGTTACTGTGCATAGTGTTCTCCCGGTTCTGCTCACTTCACTCTGTATCAGTTTATATAATCTTTCCCAGGCTTTTCTGAAACTACCTCCCTCATTATTTCTGTTTTTAAAGTTTTATTTATTTATTCATTCTTTTATTTATTTTTAGTTTTCAACATCCACTTTTATAAGATTTCAAGTTCTAAATTTTCCCCTCTCCCTCCGCTACTCCCTCCCCAAGATGGCATGCAATCTGATATAGGCTATACATATATAATTATATTGAACATGTTTACACGTTAGTAATGTGAAGGAAGGATCAGAACAAAAGGGAAAAACCACAAAAAAGGAAAAAAATGAAAAAAAAAAAAGAGAACAACTAGCATGCTTCAATCTGCATATCTGCATTCAGACTCCGCAGTTCTTTCTCTGGATTTGACTAGCATTTTCCATCATGAGCCTTTTGGAATTGTCTTAGATCATTGCATTGCTGAGAAGAGTTAAGTCTAACAAAGTTGGTCATTGCATAATGTTGCTGTTACTGTATACAATGTTCTCTTGGTTCTGCTCACTTCACTCAGCATCAGTTCATGCAAGTGTTTCCAGGTTTTTCTGAAATCTGCCTGCTCACCATTTATTATGGAACAATAGTATTCAATTACATTCAGAAACCACAACTTGTTCAGTCATTCCCCAAATGATGGGCATCCCCTCAATTTCCAATTCTTCTGAGTCAAAGGGTATGCACAGTTTTATGGCCCGTTGGGCATACTTCCAAAATGCTCTTCAGAATAGCAGGATCAGTTCACAACTCCACCGACAGTACACAGTGCATGAGTGTCCCAAATTTCCCACATCTTCTCCAACATTTATCATTTTCCTGTTTTGTCATGTTAGCCAATCTGATAAGCGTGGTGTGGTACCTCAGAGTCGTTTTGATTTGCAATTCTCTAATCAACAGTGCTTTAGAACATTTTTTCATATGACTATAGATAGCTCTAATTTCTTCATCTGAAAACTGCCTGTTCATATCCTTTGACCATTTGTCAATTGGGTCCCTCATCATTTCTTATAACAACCATTTATTAAGTGCTTACTATGTATGAAGAATCAACAAACTTATATAAGGGAAGTGAAACATGAAGAGGGTAGTTAACAACTTAACTCATAGTCAGAGTTTTTATGATTTTCTCCCATTAAAATTCTAATCAAACTAGCATTAATAGGTATGGAGGGGAATGGGCCTGGCCAGCCCTAACAAAGGTCATTGCTCCAGGCCCACCAGCTCCTCTATGTTGCTGGAAAGCCCATGTTTGTCCAGTATTCTTCAAACAGAGGTTTCCCATAGTTTGCTGAGGAGAATTTTAGCATCATTGGCCACTGTCTCAAGGAAGTGCAAGTGTGTATAGTAACTCTTTCTGAAGTAGAAGCCAGAGGCAACTAGACCTCCATTCACTGAGAAGTATACCTCCGCATACTTCAAAAGTCTCTCACTGATGCTTTCATCCCTCGTAACTGTCAACAGATGTGGAGACTTGATAAGGGCCTTCACCTCTTCCATAGGCTTATTGGATGCCTGGGAGATCTTAAGAAGAGATGCATCATCTACTCCAAATTTTCTTTGATAATTGATCAAACGCTTCTTTAATTGAGCAATATCATCTTCTTTAATGACACCCACAAAAGGGACAGAGGCCTTTGTGCCAGTCATCAAGGCTTCCAGCCAGATCCTTTTCTGAATACTAGCTTTCTTTTGGTCAATTATGTCCTCAGTAATATTGGGAAGGGACAGAAAAAAGACACGGCGTTTGTGCTCTGGAAGCTCTTTTGCCAATTCATCCTGCAATTTAGGGAAATCATAGGATTCTAATTCAAAGCTGGAAATCAAAAAGACTTTTGGGTCCTCAATCCCTATTTTCTGCAGATGTTGTAGGCAGTTGTTTCGTATCATCTGCAGAACATTCTCCTCCTTGAAGGTCCTGGGCTTGGATCTCCTTTCATTATTCAAATCAATGTCCACTTTGGTTCTCACAAAGTAAAACTTCTTCCCCATCTCTCTAATCTTCTGGGCAAGCTTCGCATCATTGACTCGAAATCTTGATGAGGAAATGATGATGAAGAAATCATAGCGACTAAAGTTCACTTGTTCTAGATAACTCTCTGGTTTGAAATGAAGGGTCCCAATGCCTGGCAGGTCCCATAGCTTTACATTAGGTAGCTCTGGGTGTTCATAAAAAGTAATATTTGTGGTTGTCTCCACGACCCCAGTGCTAGCAGCATCCTCATCTTCATGCCCAACCCCCCGGAAGGCATTGATGAAAGTGGACTTTCCTGCACCTGACTCCCCTGTCAGGGCAATGTTCAGGAGGGCATTATCCATGTCTTCAATCATCTTACTGATTATAGGTACAGCTTCTTCAAGTCTCCCCTCCTGCAGGGCTGATCTGATCAAAATGATTCTTGCTTGAAACAGTGAGTCTTCCCCTCCAGTAGATGGATTGTTGCATTCATGTATCATATTTGAGGCCAAAAACCTTGGTCTTTCTTCAGCAGGTAAGGAAGAGAATGAATGGCCCATGACTGGTCACTGGAGATCTCTGAAGAATGGAAAAAATAAGAAAGGTGAAGGAGAGAAAGCCACTAAAATGACCTTTAGAATCAGCTGATACCAAAGCAACCAGACTCAGATGTCTTTCCCTTCAGAAGAAACAATCGTTAATTGCCATCCACTATGGGTTTTCCTCTTGGAGTATTAATCTGTCTCCCTCAATACCATAAATGTGTTTTATACTCTTCTTTAGCCTTCATTTTGTACTTTGTAAATGGTCAATAAATTTTGGTGGTGGTTTTCATCAGCTCTGGTGTGCTGAATAATGGAGGAAAGAAGAGGGGAAAGGAGAATATCCTTCTAGTCTTATGGTTCCACAATTGTACTTGGTAAAACTTCCCAAAGTCAAGTCAAGTACATAAGCATTTATTAAGAACTTATTAAATTGGAGTAGAGTCAAGATGGCAGAGTACTAAGAGCAGTACAGTGATTTCCACTCCACAAACTCCCCCAAATAGATAGAGAAGATGGAACAGCCTAAATCCTGATGCAGAAATTCGGAAGTCACAGTGAGTCATTTTCCCAGCCCATATCAGCATAGGGAGACACATAAAGAGGTCTTCAGACACTGGGGATAAGTCAGGCCAAGAGTGTACCAAGTGGAGCACTCCAGCGCCCAGAGAGAGGCTGTACATCAGGACAAGAGGAGGTCCCGTGTTCATTCTGGGGCACCACCAGACCCATACCAGGACACCAAAAGGGACTGACTGGTGCAGGTTGACCGCTTTATCACGTATTACCTACTTCTGAGTCATAAGCATGTGGACTGAGGAGGAGATCTGCACAGGGGAGTGGTTTCCCCAGGTAGGGAGGCCTTGGACTGTGTACTGAGGAATTTCAGAAGCCAATAGCAGCAGCAACACTGTGGATCATACTCAAGGCTTAGAGCTGGGACTCAGTTCCAGCAGTTAGCCCAGCCCGCAGAGGAATAACCGAGGTAGAAATTCCAGACCAGAAGGGAGCCTGCACTTCTGTACCTCTCAATCAGCAGAGCTCTCCAGCTGGCTGATGGGGCTGAGTCCAGCACAGCCTACTCTTGCTCTGATCTGAACTCAAGTCAGGAACTTGCAGAGCTTAGACTAGGGGACAGCCTGCCCTGGATTCGACTGCTTTGGGAGCGTGGAAGACTTAATTAAAAGGGATAAGCTGGGAAGCTACACCTTGCTAAAAGGAATCACAGACATTAAAGTAATAAACTAAACACACATGCACCAGATGGCATAGCGTCCACATTCTTAAAGGAAGAGTTAAATGAATTACCAGAGAGAACAGATAATAAAAGACCACACAAGGTGGGGGCCTCAACTTTCACATCTCAGAACAAGATAAATCTAACCAAAAATAAATGAGAAAGAAGTTAAAGAGATGAACAGAATTGTAGAAAAGTTAGATAGGACAGACCTTCGGAGAAAACTGAATGGGAATAGAAAGGAACGTATCTCTGTCTCAGTGGTATATGGCACTGACACAAAAATGGACCGTGCATTAGGGCGTAAAAACCTCACAACCAAATGCAGAAAAGTGGAAATATTAAATTCTTCCTTTTCAGATCACAATGCAATAAAATTACATTTAACAAAGAGCCATGGAAACAAGAATATCAAGAGAATGAGTGAAAAAAAATGTGAAAGGAGGTAGCCTAGCAGTACCGGATCTCAAGCTATACTTCAAAACAGTAATCATCAAAACAATCTGGTACTGGCTAAAAAATAAAGTGGTAGATCAGTGAAATAGATTAGGTACACAGTATGTGTTAGCAAATGACCATAGTAATCACTGTTGGATAAACCCAAAGATCCAAGTTTTGGGGACAAAAGTCACTATTTAACAAAAATTACAAGGAAAACTGAAAAGCAGCTTGGCAGAACTAGGCATAAACCAGCATCTCACACCGAATACCAAGAAAAGGTCAAACTGGATAAATTATTTAGACAGAAAGAGTGATATCTGAAGCAAATTAGGGGAGCATGGAATATTTTACCTTTCAGGTCTATGGATAAAGGAAGAATTTATCACCAAACAAGAGATAGAGAGCAGTACAGGATGTGAAATGGATAATTTTGATTACATTAAATTATAAAGGTTTTGCACAAACAAAACCAATGCAGCCAAAATTAGAAGGAAAGCAGAGAACTGAGAAAAAAAATGTTTGTAACAAATTTCTCTGATAAAGGTCTCATTTTTCAAAATATAGGGAACTGAGCCAAATTTATAAAAGTAAGAACTATTTCCCAGTTGATAAATGGTCAAAGTATATGAACAGGGAGTTTTCAGATGAAGAAATTCTATCAATAGTCACATAAAAATGCTCTAAATCACTACAGATTAGAGAAATGCAAATTAAAACAACTCTGAGGTAGCTAACAGGAGAGAAAAAGAAAACGATAAATGCTGGAGGGGATGTAGAAAATTTGGGACACTTAATGCAGTGTTGGTGGAGTTGTGAGCTAGTCCAACCATTCTGGAGAACAAGTTGGAAGTACTCCCAAAAAGCTATAAAACTGTGCATACCTTTTGACCCAGCAATATCACTACTAGGCCTGTATTCCAAAGAGACCAAAGAAAAACAAAAAGGACCTATTTGTACAAAAATATTTATAGCGGCTCTGTTTTGTGGTGACAAGGAGTTGGAAATTGAGAGGATGTCCATCAATTAGCTGAATAAGTTGTGCCACATGATTGTGATGGAATACTATTATGCTGTAAGAAATGATGAGCAGGGTGCTTTCAGAAAAACCTAGGAAGTCATGCAAAGTGAAGTGAGTAGAACCAGGAAAACATTATACACAGTAACAGCAATATCGTAAGGACGATCAACTGTGAAGGTCTTAGCTACTCAGATCAAGACAATGATCCGGGGCAGCTAGGTGGCACAGTGGATAGAACACTGGCCCTGAAGTCAGGAGGACCTAAGTTCAAACCTGGCCTCAGATCAAACACTTGACACGTACTAGCTGTGTGACTTTGGGCAAGTCACTTAACCCCGATTGCCTCATTAAAAAAAAAAAAAAAAAGACAATGATCCAAAAGAACCGTGATGAAAAAATGCTATTCACTTCCAGAGAGAGAACTGCTGAACTCTGATTTCAGAATGAAGCATACCTTTTAAAAACTTTCTTTTATTTTTCTTGTTTTATTTTGTGTTTCTTTTGCATCATGTCTAATATGGAAATAGGGTTTGTATGACCTTATATGTATAATTGAAATCAAATTGCTTACTTTCTCAAGGAGGCAGGAGCAGCAGAAGGCAGGGAAAGAATTTGGAGCTCAAAATTTTTAAAAATGATTGTTTAAAAAACTTTTACATGTAATTGGGAAATATTTAATGAAATAAAAAAATGATTTATTTTACAAAACAAAGTCAAATGGCTAAAAAGAAACCAAAACCAAAAAAGAGAAGAAAATGTAAGGCTTCTCATGGCAAAAATAACTGACCTGGAAAACGGCTCAAGGAGAAAAAAAGTTTAAGAATCATTGGACCTCCTAAAAACCATGACCAAAAAAGGAGCCTAGACATCCTATTTCAAGAAATCTTAAAAAGATAACTACCCAGAGTTCTTAGAGCCAACAGGCAAATTGGAAATAGAAAGAATACATTGGTCACCTCCCGAAGGAAACCCCAAAATGAAAACTCCCAGGAACATCATATCCAAAATCCAGAGCTTCCAGGTCAAGGAAAAAATACTGCAAGGGGCCAAGAAGCCCCTGTCAAAAATTTCACATGATTTAGTAACCACAAAAGAGTGGAGAACTTGGAATATGACACTGCGGAAGGCAAAGAATATAGACTTACAGCCAAGAATAACCTACCCAGAGAAACTGAGTACAATGCTACAGGGCAAAATGGACCTTTAATGAAATAGAAGACTTGCAAGCATTTCTGATGAAAACGTCCAGGGTTAAAGAGAAACTTGGAAATTCAAAATCAGGAGTGATGAGAAACATAAAAAGGTAAACTGAAAGAATAATAACGAAGGATTAAACAAAGATAACCTGCCTATATTCAAATATAGGGAGATGATATATGTGCCCCCTCTGAACCCTGTCATCATCAGGTGTCACAGAGGAGTCCAATTAGGCAAGACCTCCGGAGTGGTTCTGTTATGTGTTAATGACCTCAAGAGTGGAAAGAGAGGGGAAAGTCACTGGAGTAGCCAGGAAAGGAAGGTCAGGGAAAATGATCTCAAAAGTAGACATCTGTATGAACAAGGAGGAGGGGGTAGCGGGAGCATCTTACACTGGAACCTCACTCTCATGTGAACTGGTCCAAAGAATGCATGCACACACACACACACACACACACACACACACACACACACACACACACAGAGTTGGCTACAGAAATATATTTGACTCTACAGGCAAATAGGAGGGAAAGGGGAGAAATAGGAAGGGGAATTAGAGGGAGGGAATACTTCTAAGCTCAGTAAGGGTGGGGAGGTAGGAGGATGATTGGACTGATTAAAACAAAGAAAAGATATGTTAAAAAAATAATAATAATATGAAGAAAAACAGCTTTGAAAGACTTGAGAACTCTAATGACTGAAAATGATTCCAGAAGATGCATGATGAAACACACTACCCACCTCCTAATAGAGAGGTGATAGATTCAATAGATATATATAGATATATATACACACATACATACATATATACTATATATAGTCATATACAAATTCATACAGATGCATACATACCTACATATACACATATATGCATATATGTATGCACACACATATAGTAGACTTTATATATGCATATGTGTATATATACACATATATGTATGTGTGTATATACACGTATATGTGTGTGTGAATATACACACATATTAATAATATATAATTATGGACATGGTCCATGCAGGACTTTCTTTTGCCTGATTATGTAAAACTCTTGTGACAAGGGGTTGATTTTCTTGCTTAATGGGGGTGACAGGGAAGGTGAGAGGGAGAGAAGGCAATTTTCTTTTGAAAACAATTTTTAATTCAAAAAATAAAATTTAAATTCAGTAAAAATGAAATTTAAAAAGTCAAATCCAAGCTGTGGAAGAATTTGCAGGAGGACAAAGCTCTTAGAGGAGAAGTGCCGAACCTTAGCAGGTAAGACACTCCGAAAAATGGAAAAAGAGATTGAAAAAAAAAAAGAGGAAGGCAGTTGAAACCTCTTCAAGAGCGAAGGCAGGTCAGCAGAGAAGGAAGCACAGACGATGACCGTTTTGAAAGTGCCTGCTTGACTTTCTCGTATACCTTCTGTAAAAGTGGTATGAAATAGAGAGAAGTGGTCAGCAATGCAATCCTCTCTTTTCGTTTTATTGTGTATGTGGAAATGCCCGTTCTAGGATGCTCACGTTCAGATGTTTATGAAAAGTTAAGCCATACTAAGTAGAGAAAGAGATAAGAACAGAGATAGAGAGAATTAGGCACGTGGTAGAGAAACACTAGGACATGGGGCAAAGAATCTCTTGGATTTGAGTGGTCCTGCCCCTTTCTTTCTTCCCCCTTTGCCCCCTCTATTCCCTTTTTCTTTCTTTTTCTTCCGCTTATTAAGTCATCTATCAAGCAACCAGAAGAAAAGCATCTATCTGATGACCCCTGAGATGTCTTCCACTTCTCAACCTACCGTCTGTTCCAAAGTATATTTAGAGAATGACAAAGCGACATGGCTTCCAGAGAGGAAGACTGGTAGAATGGAAGGGGTGGAGGTGGGGAACATTAGAGTGAGAACATCCGGGTACATCTGGAAGTTGACATGGGCTGTAAGGGATGGGTGGGAAAATAGCCCAGAAGGAGGGGAGGGGGAGCGGGATGGGGTGGGGAGAGAGCAGGCATTGCAGGCATTGAAAACAGCGTAAAGGAAGACAGAGGGGAGAAGCATCTTCAGGGGAGGAGGAGGGTGAGAGAATGGCTCTGTTTGGCTGCACTACAACCTATGTCCATATTAGGCACAGACAAGGTTGAACACCGCAGCCAAGGTACTGCACCAGTTTAAGGAGGTGGGGGCAAGGGAGGAAGCAGTGGCTTAGAACTCTTAGCCCTGAAGTCCTGCCTCTTTGAAGCCCAGTGCTCAGGGTTTTTCCTCCCGAGTTTGATCTCATATCCTTGCATTCCCCCAAAGTGCCCACCCTGAGCTGCAGAAGCCATCCAATCAAGATTGCGCTTTTATTTACAGACGATCACCAGCCTCCGTCTCCATTTCCATGGAGATTAGAAAACGCCTGCCAATTGTGGTACCCTCTGACCGTGCCTGGTACCAGAAGCATCCAGAGAAAAGTCACCCGGCTGCCAGGGAAGGCTGGTCGAGGGTTGGCTCACTTCCAACATTCCAGTTTGCCGTACTTTAGATCCTGGTAAAGCCCTGACCTCTCAGTGCGATTCCATCCTGGCAATTAGCCCAGAACTGTGCCACCCAGAGTACCCTTCCCACAACCCACGAGGCTTTCAATCTCCTCAGTAGGAGGACCTTTTATACAGAGGGTTGGAGGGGTGTCACGTCCCTTTTTGTCACCCCTTGAATCCATCAGCTCCTGAGGAAAAATCAATAGCATTGGTAAGAAACCAGCTCCAGACTTACCTCTGGGGTTAGTGGGCAAATACTCTGACCTCCCCCGGACTCACAGACACGTCTCTTCAGTGACCCAGATCTTCTGCTGCTCGATTCAAAGGCAGGGACAGATGCTGAGACTTGTGACTTAAGGACTGATTCAGTCCCCACTCACGGCTTTTATATGCTAGTAAAAGTCACCAGACGTGAAGCTTTCTTTTTCATTTTCCCAGAAAAGACATCTCTAAGAAGAAATATTATGAAAGAGGCCTAAGAAAAGAATTTTGAGATCACTGAGCACTCAATCAACAAGGAGGTATTCTCTATCTCCTCTCTGATTCAAAGTGTTTTGATTACCTTTATGAAGCGCCTACTGCATGCAAGGCACTGTGCTTTGTTAGAAGAGCAAAGGTCCCTAAGGTCAGTGAGCTTTGAGATGCACAGAGGAGATAAGAAAGAGACATAGGCAACTAACTGTCCTAAGCCACAGGAGTTGCAGACAAAGCGCTGGGAGATATGTGGGGTCACTTCTAGCTGAGAGGGTGAGGGGAGGCTGCATGGAAGAAGCCCCTTAGCTATGGCCTGCAGAAGTTTAGCCTATTTTGATTTTGGCCCCTACCTGCTGCCAGGCTGTGCAGGTCTGGACCAGAGAAAGGGAGGGAGGTGGTCAAGGTGACACCTGCTTCGGGAACGGTGACTCGGTCCATTTGGCAGGATTATGGAGTAAGGCTGATGGAGGAATGCCAGGGTGGCCTCTGAAACATCAGCAAATAAGGGACGAGGACAGGAAGAACGAGATATTGAGAGTAGCTGACATTATGTAAACCTAGTATACAAAGGGCTTTACAGAAATTGGCTCATTTGATCCTCCCAACAACCCTGACAGGTAGGTACGTTATCTTCCTCATTCTATAAGTAGGGAAGGGTAGCCGAGTGGTGCCATGGTGCACAGAGCACTGGGCTTGGAATCAGGAAGACTCATCTTCCTGAGTTCAAATCTGGCTTCAGACACTAGCTCTGTGACCCTGGGCAAGTCACTTCACCCTATTTGCCTCCGTTTCCTCCTCTGTAAAATGAGCTGGAGAAGGAAATAGCAAACCACTCCAGTATCTTTGTCAAGGAAACCCTAAAATGGGGTCACAGAGAGTCCAACATGACTGAACAACAACAACAGATGGGGAAACTGAGGCTTACAGGGGTGAAATGACTTGCTCAGGATCACACAGCTAGTGTCTGAGGGAGGATTTGAAGTCAGGTCTTCCTGACTTCAAGTCCAGCATTATGACCACTGAGCCCCCTCCTAGCCACATGTTAAGCAGAGATGGTAAGGAGAGGAGGTCCTTTCTGGTGGGATTGAACCCTTGTATACCTTGCCAAAGATCTAAGGGGCTGAGTGGCTCATTGGAACATGAAGGGGTGGAATACAGTATGAATTTGCCACCAGAATGTGGATCCTGTTGGTTCGCTTGCATAGATCAGCCAGAAAACATTGGAGTTTGAAAAAAGAAACTGTAGAACCCTGGACCTTTGAGCTGTTTGGTGATGACTGAACAAAGATCCATTACCTGGTTATCATCTATCTGGCAGAAGTATTGCAGAGTTACTAGCGACTAGGGTGGGATCACTGGTAGAGGGAACTCAGTTCTGAAGCTAGAAGAATTATCAAAGCAAAATCACTATTCTCCTACCCCTGATCTGGGGGATGGAAATCCTCAGAGCCCCCAAGGCAGCAGATCTGGGGAGGCCACTGCCGATCCATGGTGGCAGCCCCCAGCTCAAATCCCAGGCTTCGCATTGAAGCAAAAGTTGAAGGAAGTGCCCCAGGAAGGGTATGTTGCCCTGAATTAAAGTAACCCTGTTACGTACTCCTGTTTGAGTCTCCTCCTAATGCTGTAGCTCGTGGGCCCCCATCGGTGTGCTTCCCATTAATAATCAATCAGTAGAATTAATTAGCCCTTGGAAAAGGCATCTTATTCACATGGCATAGGAAAAAAAATTAGAAAAACACTATTCCCCCCCCCAAAAAAAAACTAGAGTGGACTCTTCCACGCACTATATCCATGGAGCCAATGGGGACAAACTTGAAGGGAATGGTAGTAAGGCACATATGTAAAGAGCACACATGGCCAAGGCAATTCACAATTCCTGGTACTCCAGGGCCTTGACGTCCTTTGCTTCTCCACAAATCCAGGGCCATGATGTACTTTCTGCCTTTGGAGAGTCTTCCTGAAGTTCTCTGCACAACATGGCATTTGTGCTAGGCAGGTCACTGATGCTACCTGGGCTTGCTCCTCACAAAGCTCAGTGTTATTCCTGGACAGGCCAATCAATCAAACTCCAGGGCCTGCTCCTCAATGGGCAGCTGTCTTCTCCACTCCCTACAACTTCAAGCAGTAATGCTGTCTTGTCTTATTCTTTGATGAAGTGATTTATTGTTCTAGGATTTGTCATTTAATCCACCATTCTCGGGCTCTGAATTATTTAGTTTCCATTTAAATCACACGGTATATATGTTAAAGGAACATGGAAGGAGATATTTATCATAATAATGGATGGCAGAAGAATTCTTGATCATGGAGGATCACAGGAGATTAGATGGGACATTTTGATTACATAAAAATTTAAGGTTTCTACACAAACAAAATCAATGCAGGTAAAAGTAAAATGCAATCAATACATTGGGGAAAATCTTTGCAGCAATTTTTTTCTGATAAAGGTCTGATGTTCTAGAAGAGAACCAATTAAAAGCTAATTCTAGTATATAAAACAAAAAAATCCCAAATGAATAAATGGTTACAGAACATTAGAAGGAAGTTTTCAAGGGAAGAATTACAAGATATCACCAGCCAAGTGCAAAAAATGCTACAAATCATTATTAAAGAAATTTAAAATAAATACTGAATATTCTCATCACAAACGTCTGATGAGTAAAGATGACAAAAAACAGAAAATTACAATTGTTGGAGAAGCTGGGGTAGGGGGGCAAGGCACAATTATACACTGATGGTGGAGCTATAACTTAGTCCAGTCATCACGGAGAGAAATTTTGAATGATGCCTACAAAGTCATTAAAGCATGTGCATCACTCTTTGATGTAGAAATGCTACTTCTGTACATTAACTCCAAAAGAGATCAAAAAAAGAGGGAAAGGACAAAAACATTTATAGTAGCCCTTTTTGTAGTGGCAAAGAATTGTAAACTAAAGTGTGTCAACTAGGGAGTGGCTAAAGAAATTATAGAGTTTTAGCATAATGGCATATTATCATGCTGAAAGAAATGTCAGATAAGAAACCTGGGAAGACTTGGATTAACTGATAGAAAGTGAACAGAAACAGGAGGACAATTTGCACAATTACTATTGCATTGTAAAGAAAAGCAGCTTCAAAAGACTTAAGATTGCGAATCAATTCAGTGACTAACCGTGATTCCTGAGGACCAATGATAAAGATTGTTTCCCATCTCCTGACAAAGAGGTGATGGGTTCCAGGCATAGAATGTGGAATACACTGTCAGACATGGCCAAATTACGGATATGTTTTGCTTGATTATGTTTATTTGTTACAAGAGAGGTTGTATTTTTTTTATGTAAGGGAAGATTGGGAGCAAGAAGGAGGCTTGTTTT
>NW_020939805.1:0-1075 GCF_900497805.2 Vombatus ursinus | reverse complement strand
GTTATAGTTCAGACCCAAAATTTAACCTTCACCAGTGACCTCCACATGGTAATAAAAGGCATGTCCCCACTGTGCACGGTCATAAGGTTTCTTCATCCTCGGATGAAAGTATGAGATAATCTCTGACTAAAAGCCTTCCCACATGGAGTCCAGAGATGGCTTGTACCCAGAATGAATTTTCTGCTAGGAAGCTCTGTACTCCATTTCAATGACTTTCCTCATTCAGGTCAGTTATAAGATTCCTATATCTCCCATAAATTCTCTGATGGTAAACAAGGACTGACTTTAGCCTAAAGGCTTTACCATATTGATTACTTTCTTAAGGTTTCTTGCCAGTATGGATTTTCTGATGAGCGAGAAGATATCTTTTCACTCTAAAAGCCCTTCCACATTGATTACAGTCATAAGGTTTCTCTCCAGTGTGGATCCTCTGATGTTGAAGAAGACCATCCTTCCATGTAAAAGTCTTTCCACATTGATTACATTTCTAAGGTTTCTCTCCAGTGTGGGTTCTCTGATGTACAATAAAATTGGTCCTCTTTTTTTTTTTAAAAGCATTTCCACATTGAGTACAGTCATGAGGTTTCTCTCTAGTATGGATTTTTTTCTTTTTTTTTTCTTTTTTTTTTTGGTTAGGCAATGGGGTTAAGTGACTTGCCCAGGGTCACACAGCTAGTAAGTGTTATGTATCTGAGTCCGGATTTGAACTCAGGTCCTCCTGAATCCAGGACCAGACCTCTATCCACTGTACCACCTAGCTGCCCCTCCAGTATGGATTTTCTGATGCGCAAAAAAAATCTCCCCTTTGCAAAACCCTTTCCACATTGTTTACAGCCATAATATTTCTCTCCAGTGTGGATTCTCTCAAGTGTTACACAGATTTCTCTCCATTTGAAGTCAGAGGGACCATCACTCATTAACTTTTGCTTGTGGGTTTCTTCCACAGAAAGGGTTAGTGCTGCAGTAGTTTCCTTCATTTCCAGCCTCCTCTCTCCTTCTGAAAAAACATAAACAAACAAACCAACAATAAAACAAATAGAGACACTATGCACACACATATATATTTATATCCCTT
>NW_020939804.1:180594-194516 GCF_900497805.2 Vombatus ursinus | reverse complement strand
GCAGGGAGCAAACTCAGGTGGTGGCTGGTCTGCACAACATCTTATTCTCTCATTTTGATCTGTACTCTAATCCAAATGTGTCTCTGTGGCATCTGGCTTGGGACAGATCCCCCATTCTTGGAGACGGACATACACTCTGAGCCTGCCTTCATCATCATTTAGTGCAATGAGGGCTATATCCTCACCTTCTACTGTGCAAAGAAAAGTCAAATTTCACAAATATTTAGTGAGCAACAACCATGTGCAAGAGAGATTGTGCTACCAGCTGAAAATGAGTCCGGTTCTTACCCTCAAATACCTTACCATCTAAACCAGGGAGTTCTACCCTATGCACAGAGAAGTATGATACAAAGTGGAATGCAATGAGAGCAATGGAGAAATACAGACAAACCCAATGAAAACTTGAGTATGGAAGAAAAGGCTAAGGGTATGTTCTGGTTAGCAGCTACTTGCTTAGCTCTATCAGCCTTCCAAAAATGAGATCGCCAACTGTGGTGCACGTATACCTCAGCTGATGAGTTTAAAATTGTCAACCAGTTCTTTTTCATTGTACATCTCCTATTTACTCATTCCCCTATGGCGTTTAAAATGTTCGAGAGACAGTTTCTGGGTAATTAGTGATTTTATTAATAATGCCAGCATTTTCAACAAAAGGGTCAGTGGCACCCTCAAATGCCAAAGGCAATCATGGTAGCAGGCTCATGGTTTACATGCCCTTTAGAAGAGGAGTGTTTTCTTAGGGTAGCAATCAACTCTGATTGGTTAACAATTAAAGAAGTGGACTTTACAAAGAGAAGGTACCTCACTCCAGTGGAGGGCTGAGAGTGACATCACATCACTCTTGGCCAGCAAGACTATCCCTATACCCAGACCACCCCCAGCACTGGCCAATCTAGACAAAGAATCTATATCCCCCACCCAAGCTTGAGCTAGTTGGATATTAGCAATACCTGGAATGAGGATCTTCAAATCTTCCATGGAATTCTGGCTCAAGAAAATTCAATAAAAGCTTTAGCCAGGGCTTGAAGGAATGCAGGGAAGCCTGGAGGCAGAGATAAGGAGGGAAAGCATGGCAGGACAGCCAGTGAACAGGCCTGGAGTCAAGAGATAGAAGTGTTTTCCTCAAAGAACAGCATTAGAGATTTGCTTTGAATAAGGACATTCAGGTTGAAGAAATTGTAATGGAGGAGGAGCCAAGAGGACCTGGGGTCAGGTCCTATCTCTGACATATCCTGGCTGTGTGGCCCTGGGGCTCCAGGCAATTCTCTTAAGACTCTCAATTTCAGGGAAGGAACTGACCTGCACTGGTAGAGGGAGTTTCCCTATCTAGCACTTACCACAGTGCCTGGCACATAGTAGGCACTTAAATGCACTCTGACTGAGAGCAAGTCCCCAATGCATATGAAATCACAAGTCCAGTCCCTATCCTCTTTCCTAACTCTAGGACAAAGCTATTACCATAGCTAGAATGCTTTCCTTCCTTTTGTGTCCTGGAATCAACCCATTGCTCCCTTTCAGGGTTCAGCTCAATTGGCACCTCCTTTAAGAGACCTTCCACTTCTCTAGCTTTGATCTACTTTAGAGACTCCACCCTTGGGAGAATTCCTATACCAATCAATTCACAGGTTATGAGTCTCAGTTTCCTTACCTGTAAAATGGGGATAATCCTATGTTACAGGATTGCTGTGGGATCAGATGAGTCAACACATGGAAAATGCTCTAAAAATCTTAAAATATTAAGTAAATGCTAGCCATTATTGTTGTTCTTATTATCATCTTCATCATTGTTTCGACCTATGCTCAAAAAGGGCGTAAAGGATATTGATGGTGAAATGTATGATGGAAAAAGTCATCTGTTATGAGTGAGGGATAACAAGTGGCCAGCTCAAGTGGATCCATTTTATTTTGAAACAGAAAAATAGGTAGAGGAGGCAGGCTCTAGCCCTTTGGGTAGGTCATCTGTGGAATACTAGGCCTTGTCTCAATCGTTCCAAGTGCATGGGGACAGCCAGTATTTTCAGTGAATTATTTCATTACAGAGTATTTACTCAACAGTTAGAATGTACCTAGTATTATGTTTTGTGAGGGAGGAATGCTAAGCAAAGTGAATTATCAGAGGGACTCGATGACCAACAGGCTGCCGTCCTCCCTGGTGTGCGCTGGGGCTCTGACCCCATCTGGAGCAGGTCGAGGAGTGAGATGGCTGATGCTGGTGCTGGCGGAGCGGGATCCGAGGCCAGGAAGGCCTCGGCAGTGCAGCACCCGAGAGAAACTGAGCCCAGCCCAACTGCATTTTATGGGGCAGGTGGAGCTCTCTCTCCCAGTGGCAGAAAATGCTTCCGCAGCAGCGGGCCCCAGCATCCTGATGGGCCTGAGCATCGGGGCCTTGGTGTTGGCCATTTATGGCTATCCACTCTACCCGCTGGCCCGGGAGCAGTTCCTAGATGATTTGGAAGACAAGGCCAAAGCTTCCGGGACCAACCACCCCTAAACCCCAAGTGGGTGCTCAAACTCCCTCCACCCCAGATGGAACTTCTTCAAAATGAGGATGGTTGCCTCCACCTTCTGTACTTCCCCTCCCCTCCAAGAAAAAGACTCCTACTGGGATAAGGAGTGTTTTGGACAGCCAGGCCTTGGGATATGTTGTTTGGTTATGGAGTCCCACCCTACTTTGGAAAGTGTGTATCCAGCCGGTTTGATGGGAACACATATTCCTTCTCCCTCCCCACTCCAAAAAAAAAAAAAAAAAGAAATTGAGGATTTGTCACAATAGGGAGGAGGCATAACTATATCACCCCCAGCTTTTTCAGTAGCACCTTATTCATGCCTTCATACTGCTTCCTACTGTAGAGATTTAAAGCCATTGTTGAGGGGCAAATATGATACCTCTTCTCTTTGTTGAAACCTGATATGGCAATGATGGTGGTCAAGTTGAGGGCTGATTCTCAATAAAGTGATTCATCTGTTCTAGAGAGAGAAAAAAAAAAAGGACTCTTGCTCCCTCCCCAAGTCAGGAGCCTTCATTCAAGAGTTGTCTTTTCCCAGAGGCAGTATAATCGTGACCTTAAAAGTTATCAGTTTTTTAAAGCATGCATCCATCTATCCATCCATCCATCTGATGGGGTATGGGCCCAAGCCAAGACCTTTGCCCCTCACACCAAAAAGAATTTGGGTCCCATTTGTCTAAGGGCCCCAGAAAATCCTTCCATTTTCTTTGAACTCACATATCTGGTCAAGGAAGTCTAGCAGTCTCCTGATTATTATTCCTGTCAAGTGGCCTTATAGCCTAGGCACCACCTCCCTTTGATACCCTAATGAAGCCTAGTATATTTCCCATCTTTGATCTTATCCAGACCCCATTCAACCTCTTCCTTCCCTATCTTCCAGTTCTTTGTCACCCTACTAAAGCCTAGCCCTCCATTGTCTATCCCCAGATGACCCCATTCAACCTCCCAGACACTTCCACTGGGTTTCTCCCTAAACTCCTCTGGTCACCCCAAATGACTTAGCTGTATATAAGATCCATCCTGGCCCCCATGCAAACACTGAGATTTCCTCATGCCTGCTCATCCTTACAGGCTTCCTTAAGAGCCTGACCTGTATGGTTCATTTCTAATAAAACTTTGTCTTTGGCTGAAAGAAGACTTGGGTCAAATTCATTTGGGCAGGACCCACATGTCGTGATTTTGGGGTCTCAGCACCCCTAGAATCTACACTTCAACACATCCATCCATCTGCCTTCCATGTTCATTGCAGTTACATATGTATAGGGTTCCTTGCTCTTCAGATTACCTGACTCTTCCTAGCTGAGAAATTGAGTTGAGGTGTTGAGGCTCCTGGTATAGGACGCCAGGTAGATCAGAGATTCTAAGGCTTAGGAAGTTGCGTTGCTTGAGTGTAGAGCTGAAGTGACCTTGCAGACAGGCTTCAAAAGAGGGGATGTTGATAATCCTGAAATTTGTCAACAATATGAATACTGGAAAAAATCACCATTTCCATCTTTTCAGCCTTCCTCCAAGCAACATAGCAAAGGAAGAAAAATAGAGTACAGTTCTAGAGGAAGGGCTGACCAAAAACAAGCACAGACCAATCTTATTCCCAAGCAGGAAATGCAACCGTGGAAGGCCTTCAAGCCAATGTTAGCATGAACAAGGTAACCATTTAGTTGGTGTGTGGGGGAAAATAATTTCAGTATTTTCTCCACTTGGCTTTCTGAACTGCAGGAATTGATAGATCTTTTGGATTTGTTTTATGAAATTATGTTTTTCTTGATTCATGAAAGACACAATAGGAATACAAAATCTATGAACTAAAATGACTATGGCATTGTTACAACAAAGATGTCTAGCAAAATGCTCAGCATCAAGCCTTCGGAACTCTGTAATTGGATTGGATGATTATTTTACTTTTGAAATTCTATATTTTCAAACTTGTCACTTAGCACCACATCAGACACACCAACTTTTATATCTCTTATACACTTTCATTTTCAACTTCACATTCAACTGAATATGTCAGAAGTTTACAAAATTGTAGTCATGTCATACTTTAGTTGACATTCCCAATATTTCTTTGTGGTGCTTCGTATTTGTGGTAAACTTGTGTTTATTGAAAACATCGGTAGAAGAATCTGCTTCTAGAGCTTCTGGCAGAAGTGTGACTCACATTTCCCTTTGTGTGGGACAGAGACCACTACTCAAATTCAAAACAAAGACTTAGGTACCTTGAAAGCAGAAAGGAGTTTATTGCTTTCTCATGAAAAAGGGTACCGCCCGTGGTCACCCTAATGTTGCTGGCCAGGGAGTATGAGTACAAAGTTGGTTACAGAGAAAGCAAGGTTTATTTAAACCCTAATGAGAGTTCCTCCTCCCTAACCCCCTGCCCCTTATCCCATTGGCTGGGCTTCAAGGGGCACAACCTATTCACGGAAATCTCCCCCAGCAACAGAGTACACAAGTTTGCCCCGAAGGAAGTCTTGCAGCTTAGGTTGGGGGGGGGGGGCGCGGTAAAACTATTCTATTCTTTCTGCTACTTGCTTAAAAACAGGGTCTGAGGGGGTTTGGACAAGGGCAGAAGGGAGTGTGTTTCAACAATAGAATTAAATTCCTTGAGAAGGCCATCTACAACAGGTGCCTCCAATTTCTCTCCTCCCACTATCTGGCTTCTGACCTTATCTCTCTCCAAATGACCAGAGATCTCCTAATTGCTACCCTTTGTGAGAACTATTAACAAAAACTATCAACCCTTTGAGGAGGCTTTACTTCTGAGAGATCATCTCTCACACCTTGTACCATTGTGTTTGGATAGAATCATTAAATAATTTCCTATGAAGAAGCATTAAGAACGCTTAAAAAAAAACAAACAATATGCATTTCCACACTACCATTTAATTTAAAGTGAGTCTTTGAAAAATGAAAACCAATGAATGTTCTTTCTGATATTTGAAAAATGCAATTCAAGTTTCACCAATATCTAGCATGTAAAAGTAAATGAGCTATCAGAGCAAGAAATTGAGAAGTCCATTTTCTGAATTGACAAAGAAGATGAGAATTGCTTATTTGTACTAGTAGTAAAGGTTGCTTTTTAAAATTGAGGAATTGTTGGCCTTGATCAACCTTAGTTTCACTATAATGTAGTCATGCACCCTTAAACAATAGGAAGATGAATAATTGGATGTTTCTGTTCAGACTGCTGACTGATCCTCTTAAAGTAATACCACTCCTTTTTCTCTTGCTAAGTGCGGTCAAAGAGACTTCAGCAAGTAGAGAACCTGGTAGAACACCAACCTTGGACAAATATGTTCATGCCAGCAAAATGTGACTTCATCGTCTGGCTCTCTGTGATCATAAGCTGGAGCAGAAGAAGGTGGAGAAACCGCTGATCAGTTAAACATACCCAGAGTACATGGCCAGGTTAGGGATTTGGGTACAATAGGTAGGATGATACTCCCAAATCTTTGACTTGAAAAATTATCTTTGGAAAATGCATCCTCTGACCAATTCTAGCTGTGTGACCCTGGGCCAGTCCCTCAACCTTTTGGTGCACTAGGCCCACTCTCAAATACCATAAGTGACAGAGCAGGGATTGATCTGTATTTATAAAGGAGAATGTCCTCATTGGGAATTCCTCAGGACAAATGAAACCATAGGATTGGTCAAAAAGCAAAAATAATTTTGTTTCCCCTCTTCACTTGTGACCGCTTGATTCAATCTGATGGGTTATGGGCCCATCATTCAGTTTCTGAAGCCGAGACCTTTGCCCCTTTCGCCAAAGGGAATTTGGCTCCCATCTGTCCAAGGGCCCCAGAAAACCCTTAAACTTTTTTTTTTACTCTGGGCTCTGGTTCCTCTTCCACTCCCCTTATCTCCCTTTGAAAGCCTGAGCCCTACCTTTTGATCTTATGCAGATGCCTTTCAAATTTCCTCCTTCCAGTTCCCTTCCTAATCTATTCCCATTGTCTATTCAATCTCTCAGACCTTCCAGTTGGAATTCTCACCTAGACCCTTTTCCCAGCCCCCTCCTCTGGCCACCTAAAGTTACTTTAGTGTAGATAAGATCCACCCTGACCCCCATTCAAATACTGAGACTCTCTCACTCCCAAAAGGCTGAGGCTCTCTCATGCCTGTTCGTCCCTACGGGGGTTATTAATATTCAGATTCCTTAAGAGTCTGGCCTATATGATTTATCTCTAGTAAACTTTTTCTCAACTAGGGAACAGCTAACCAAATTGTGGTGCATGGATATCATGGAATATTATTGTGCTATGAGGAATGGTGAATAGAACGAATGGAAACTCTTACATGAACTGATGCAGAGTGAAGCAAGCAGAGCCAAGAAAACAATATACACCATGATGACAACAATGTATGTGGAAAAAACAAAACAAAACTCCCACTCAATAAAGAATAATGAACATTGCAAAATTACAAAGTCCAAGCATGGCTCCAAAGAAGAAATGGAGGGGGCAGCTAGGTGGCGCAGTGGATAGAGCACCGGCCCTGGAGTCAGGAGGACCTGAGTTCAAATCCGGCCTCAGACACGTAACACTTACTAGCTGTGTGACCCTGGGCAAGTCACTTAACCACATTGTCTAACCAAAAAAAAAAGAAGAAGAAGAAGAAGAAGAAGAAGAAGGCAGCTGAAGAAAACCCCAAATGGAATTACAAAGAGTCTGACATGACTGAAAATGACTCGATAACAACAAATCAGAGTCAGAGGTCCTGAATTCAGATCCTGGCTGTGCCCAGGACTCTAGCTATTATAGTTAACCTTTGCTCTGAGCCCCAGTTTCTTCCTCTATAAAATGGAGATAGCAATACTTGTTCAACCCAACTTCCAGAGTTATCGTGAAGATCCAGTAAGATAATGTGGACAAAGCCAGTGCCAGTGATAAAATTTCAAGCACTCTATGAATGTAAAGTCTTGGTTTTATCCTGACTGATGATGCAAGGATGGATTACAGAGGGTGTGAGGGAAAGCAATATCCAATGAGTCTGGAAAGATAGGTTGGAGCCAAGTTGTGAAGGGCTTGAGACGCCAAACAGGACAGTTTATGGATGATCCTAGAAGCAATAGGGAGCTACTGGATTGGTTGGATTGGGGAGTGACACGGTCAGATCAATACTCAAGGAAAATGACTTTGGTGATGGCGGGCAGCAATATCGACTGGAATGGTGAGAAGCTTAAGACAAGCAGGGCAACCAGGCAATAATGCAGTAATCTAGACAACTGGAGCAGAGCAGCATCTAGCATAAGTGGAGGGAAGGAGTTGGATGGTAGACATGTTTGTGAAGGGAGAGATGGCACAAATTTAGGTTAGAGAGAGCAAGGTTTGGCATCTGCTTGGATAGGTAAGGTAAAGGCAAATGAGGAGTTGGCCATAACACCTAGTATACAAACCTGAGACACAGGAAAGATGGTGCTGCCTTTGGCAGAAATTGGGAAGTCTGGGCAAATGGAAGGCTTGGGGGAAAGGCTAATGAGTTCAGGTTTCAACCCATGGAATTGAAGCTATCTCCAGCACATCTAATTCAAAGTATTCAATAGGCAGTTGGAAATCTAGGACCAAAGTGAAAGGGAATGATTGACGCTAGGTGTGTAGATCCAGGAGTCGCCTGTTGGAAATGACAGCTCAGCCCGTGGGAGCTGATGAGGTTACAAGTGAGACCCTATGGAGTTGGAGTTCTTCATCATTTTTGCTTGTCATTGGCCTTTTGGGCAGCCTGGTGAAGTCTTCTCAGAGCATTGTTTTTAAATGCATTGAACTACAAAGAATTGGAACACAGAACTGAAAAAAAATACATAAGATTAGTCAACCTAATTAGTTAATTAGGTGGTTAAAGAGACAACAAGCTAGGTGACAAGTAAATCCATATTGTCTGTTCCCTTAAGTTAGTGACACGTACATGCAGCCAGAGTTTGAACTCTGACTGACTCAAGCAATTTTAGGAGGACATTTAAATCCTACCTCAGGATGTCTGTGTTATTCAGATTTATGGTCTCTATATATGTTTAACCACAGCGTGAGAAAGGAACTTTCTTACTTGAGTAGCTTGTAAATCCAATGAGACAGGAGAATGTCAAATGCCAGATTCAGGATATCTGTGTTTCCTTTACCATTAACATGTGTCCATAGGATACCAAGACAAGAAAAGTCCCATTATTCAAGGTAGTGTCTGGGTCAAAGGTGCCTTAGTGGTCATAAACAGAAGAATGCTCCTGGTCAGCTTCAGCTGTTGACACAGGAAGGGGCATTCTCAGTTCACTCAGGAAGAAAAGATCAGTTCAGGATTTTGGCCCTTACTGGGGCTCAATTGATCTGGAATGATTATCAGATTACCAAGGAAAACATAAGACAGTGGATTGAATGAATGGTAGAATCTAGTGAAGATTTTTTAAAGAAGAAGGAGCAGAACCACCAGACCCAGACTCAGGCAAGAGGAAACCTGGAAGGACAGGCCCCACAGGCCCCTGCCCCCTCCGCAGCCCGCAACGTGAGGCTCTTCTCCATGGCTGGGCCCTCTCCCCACTAGCCATTCCACACCCTCGCTAGTCTAGTCCTATTGGTCCTATTGGTCCTATCGGTGTACTTGCTGTCCCTTACACACAGCAGTTCCCCTAGGTCTCTGCCTGTGCACTGGCCATCCTGGCAACCCCCAACCCCACCCCGCATCCCGGCTGGTGACTCTTCTCCCTACCTCTGCAGGCTTAAAGTCAATTTCCCAGAGTTTGCACTGGCTGTCTCCCATTTACTTCCACCCTCCTTGGTACAACCTCCACACTCGTTTTGGCCATCTCTTTGTACAGATTCCGACCTGGATGGAAGGTCTTATTTCTGTTTCTCATGTGTTTTCTTTATTATTAGTCTTCCTAGGGCACTTTTTGAGGTATTTCCTGAGTTTGATGTGGCGCATCCACATTCATGTCTGACCTGTCACATTTCCAGATTAACCACAAGTCCTTCTAGAGCAGTCTCTCAAAAAAACATATTTTTGGGGCAGCTTGGTGGCAAAGTGGATAAATCACCTAGCCAATATATGTATATATGTATATATGTATATATATGTGTATATATATACATATACACACACACACACACACACACACACACACACACACACACACATATATATATACTCACATGACCTAAATTTGCTCCTGTATCCATCTGCCTATTAGCCCCCTGCAAACTATGTCATAAAACAAGGAATAGTTTTAAGGAAAAAAACTAACGAAACTAATCAATACATACCCCCTCAAAAAATAGGTACTGAAAAATGTACTATTTCACCCCTGGGGACCTCTCACCTCTGCAAAGTGAGGGAGAAGGTTGTTTGCCTATTTCTTCTTCTTCTTCTTCTTCTTTTTTTTTTTTTTTTTTGGTTAGGCAATAGAGGTTAAGTGACTTTCCTAGGGTCACACAGCTAGTAAGTGTTACGTGTCTGAGGCCGGATTTGAACTCAGGTCCTCCTGACTCCAGGGCCGGTGCTCTATCCACTGCGCCACCTAGCTGCCCCCTCCATTTCTTCTTTGGAGCCATGCTTGGACTTTGTAATTTTGCAATGTTCATTATTCTTTATTGAGTGGGAGTTTTGTTTTTTTTTTCACATACATTGTTGTCATCATGGTGTACGTTGTTTTCTTGGCTCTGCTTACTTCACTCTACATCAGTTCATGTAAGAGTTTCCATTCGTTCTATTCACCATTCCTCATAGCACAATAATATTCCATGATATCCATGCACCACAATTTGGTTAGCTGTTCCCTAGTTGATGCACGTCTACTTCTCTTCCCAGTTTTTTGCTACCACAACAAGTAAATAAGTAGTATTTTGGTGTAAATGGAATCTTTCTTTTTCTCCATGACAAATGAGAAAACTACATTATGCTGAAAGGAACCATAGACATCAAATCAATAACAGCAAGAAACTTATGTTTCAAATGCTTTACCATCCAAATTCATAAAAGGAAACATCTGAGTTTCAAGAAGATACAGACAGTATCAATATCTCTCAGTTTTGGATAAGTCTAACAGAAAGATAAACAGAAGGGAACATGGAGAAAACATCACCCCTTAGCTCATCTGATTAAAACGGAGAAAGTAGAAAGTCAAATCAATAAAATAGCAAATGAGCAGGGTGAAATCACAACATATCCGGACGAAATAAAAATAATAATCAGAACATATTATATACAGTTAAATGCTAACAAAACCAAGAACAGAAAAGAAATAGAGGAATACCTTTCAAAGTAAAATAACAACAACAACACTATTTGAAGCCCAGATAGAGGTTTTAAATAACCAAGTCTCAGGAAAGGAAATTATCTAGCTATAAGGAAGTCCTAAAGAAAAAAAAAAATCTTGGTATTGATGAATTTAATTCAGAGGGGAATTCTATCAAACTTTTAGAGAACAGTGAATACCCATTCTTCATAAATTATTCTCAAAAATTGAGAAAGTACCCCCCAAAAAGCCTCTTATAAGACAAATATAGCCCTAATACCTAAACTGGGGAAAGAAGAAACATAGAATCAAAATCAATATAATTAATGAACATTTACTCAAAAATTTTCAACAAAATCGTATCATATGAACTATAGCAATTTATCCAAGAATTTATTCAGTATGAGCAAGTAGAATATATTCCAGGGATGCAAGGATGGTTCAACATAAGAAAAACAATCAATGTCATCATATTAAAGGCCAAACCATTCAAGACCACATGATCACCTCAATAGATGCAGAAAAATCTTTTGACAACCTACAACACTCCTTTCTGCTAAATACCCTACAAAGTATAGGCATAGATGGACTTTTTTTAATGTGATAAAAGACATATGTCTAAAATGAAAAGCAAGCATCACATGCAATGAGAGTAAACTAGGACTTTCTCCAATAAATACAAGAATGAAGCAAGGATGCTCATTCTCCTCACTATTATTTGATATAATTCTACAAATGCAAGCAATAGCAATAAGACAAAAGAAAGAAATTTAAAGGAATTAAAGATAGGCAAAGAGGTGATAAAATTATCTCTGTGTGCTGATGATATGATAGTTTACTTGGAAAATCCTAGGGAATCAGCAAAGATACTAATTAATGCAATTGCTTCAGCAAAGTTGCAGGCTACAAAATAAATCCTCAAAAATCAACAGTATTCCTATATAATAGTAACAAAATACAAGAAGTAAAAATAGAAAGGGAAATCTCATTCCAAATAATGACAAAACGCATAATATATGTGCAGGTCCACCTCCCAAAGCACACTAAAAATTAATACAGATTCCATTGCAAAGTCCTCCTTAAAGAAATAAACCATTAAATAGCTGGAGGAATATTCTGTGTTCACGACCAGGTCATGCCAATAGAATAAAAATGACAATACTACCAAATTTAATTTATACTTTTACTGCTATAGCAGTCCCTAAGGGGATGTTTTACAAAACTTGATAAAATAAGAAAAAAATTAATTCAGAAGCACAAAAGATCTGAAATTTCAAGGGGAATAATGAAAAGAAGTAGGTATGAAGGGACCTCAAATTAAATTCTAAATCAGCAGTCAGTCATCAAAATCCATCTGGTATTGCTTAAAGAATAAAGAGACAGGTCAATGGAACAGATTAGACAAGGGAGATTCAGAAATACTAGAAGTTGACAATCCATTGTTTGACAAAGTGGGAAACATAAATTACGTAGTGGAACAACTCCTTATTTGATAAAAACTGCTATACAAAACCAGAGAGCGGTGTGGCAGAAATTAGGCTTAAACTAACAATTTGTACCAGGGGCACCTAAGTAGCATATTAGATAGAAAGGAAGAGCTGAGTTCAAATCCAGCCTCAGACACGTAAGAGCTGTGTGACCCTGGGCAACTCACTGAACCCTGTTTGCTTCAGTTTTTTCATCTGTAAAATGAGCTGGAGAAGGCAATGGCAAACCACTCCAGTATTTTTGCCACAAAATCCCCAAATGGGGTTAAGAAGAGCTAGACATAACTGAAACAACAGAAGAACAAAGGCTTATACCACATTCTACAATGCATTGTAAATGGACACATGACTTTAATATTAAAGATTAATTTTTTTTTTAAAATAGAGAAGAAAAACAAGACACTTCAACTCTTGGCTCTGGATATTTTCTCTCACTGTCTGCCATGCCTGGAATGCTGTCTCTTATCTCTTCTGACTACTAACCACTAACCTCACTGACTTCCTTTAAGTCCAAACTAAAGTCCCACCTTCCCACCTTACCCTATCCCTCTGAAATCCAGTGGCTTTTCTCAGTTCATTATTTCCCATTTCTTCTGTCTATAGCTTGCTTTATATATATTTGTTTTCATGTTGTTGCCACCATTACATTATAAGCCTCTTGAGGGCAGCGACTTTCTTTTGCCTCTTTTTTTATCCTCAGCATATAGCCTGGCACATGGTAGGTGCTTAATAGATGTTGATTGACTGATTGATGAAGACAATTTGAGCCAGGCTACAAAATCCTTTTTACAGCACTTTGTAGAGCTTTCTGTATTTTCTTGTGGTTCTTTCATCTTTCCATATAAATGCTTGTTGACTTGACTTCCCCCTATGTGTGGGGCCATAGGAGTCTGTTATTTTAGGCTAGGAATTCAAATAAATTCTATTCCTACTTCCCCAGGATGCACATATTTAGCTATGGGAGGGTGAGTGTGTGGGAGTGGTGGGGAGGAAGGAATCAAGATTCAAAAGTACATACTGTGTTGTGTGACATACTCATAGCACGTCCTAACACTTTTCAAGGACTGTGTAAGGACACAAAGTGCCAATGATGTCCAATGTGGGGTCAATCAATGAGAATCCATTTCTGAAGAATCTACTATGTGCTTCATAGATAGAAAGAGAAAAGTGAAATGGCCCCTGACCTCGAGGAACTTAGATTCTAAGTTGGAGTGAGATTGGTGGAGACAACTTGACTACAGGCTTCCCTTTGATCTGGGACCCTTGCCCTGGTTTTTCCACTGCAGGCTTCCACCTTGAGCTGGAGGCTAGAACTGAGTACCCAGGTTATTATTGGCTGCTGAACTTGTTCAGTGCTTGGTACACAAGGATAAAGAGCCCACTTACAACGACCGCCCCTCTCCACCACCCCAATGTGCAGATCTCCCCAAACCGCCTGACCCAGAACAGGCTCGTGGGTGACAGAGCTGCCCACTGGTACCCATTCCTGCACCTTGCACTAGTTCAGGGATCCCCTGGCATCTCTTTCTGCCCCAACCATGCACAGTTCACATACACAACAAAATTTACCATTACATATGTTAACCAGCATGACAGAATTAGATTGATACTTCTCAGGACTAAGTCAAACTTCATTAAGCATGCAAGCATTAGTTTCTATTATCTATTTAAAAAAAAAATATTTTCAGTTCCAAATTCTCTCCTTTCCAGCCC
>NW_020939804.1:156937-180494 GCF_900497805.2 Vombatus ursinus | reverse complement strand
GTGGAAAGCAAGAAAAATAAAGTGAAAATGTGTCAATTTGCACTAAAAGTTCATCAGTTCTCTCTCTTTAGAGGCGGACAGCATTTTTCCTGTGGAGTCCTTTGGAATTGTCTTGGATCATTGTATTGCTGAGCATATCTAAGTCATTCACAGTTAATTATTGTCACAACATTGCTGCTGTTGTGTACAATGTTCCATTTCTTCTCACTTCACTTTGCATCAGTATATATAAATCTTCCCAGGTTTCTCTGAAACCATTACCTTCATCATGTCTTACAGCACCATAATATCCATTACCATCACGTGCCAAATGTACTCAGCCAGTCCCCAATTCATGAGCATCCCCTTAGTTTCTAATTCTTGGCCACCACAAAAGGAGCTACTACAAACATTTTTGTACATGTGGGTCCTGTTCCCATTTGTATGATCTCTTTGGGATACAGCCCTAGTAGTGGCATAGTTGGATCGAAGGGTATGCACAGTTTTATAATTCTTCGGGCATAGTTCCAAATTGCTCTCCAGCATGGCTGCATCAGTTCACAACTCCACCAACAATGCAGTAGTGTTCCTATTATCTACATCCTCGCCAGCAGCTGTCATTTTCCTTTTTCTGTCACGTTAGCCAATCTCATAGGTATGAGGTAGAACCTCAAAGTTACCTTAATTGGCATTTCTCTAATTATTACAGATTTGGAGCATTTTTCCATATAATTGCTGAGAGCTTTGATTCCTTCTGAAAACTGCTTTTTTTATATCCTTTGAGCATTTATCAATTGGGGAATCACATCACAAAATGGCCTAATGAGAAATGCAGTCAGTTCTATCAAGGCAAGGTACTGTTTTCACAGTACATTTCCCTTCTGGCTGCTGGCTGTCCCCATAGCCATCTATGTCCCCATAGTCTGTAGGATGACCTGTTAGTAGCAGTATAATTCTCACTAATACAATCCAAATAGCAACATCACACACAAACATCAGTATTCCATAGAGCTTTAACGCATTTTTCAATGTGTTCTCGCTATGATGTGGTCTGTCATGGCAAGTCATCTGCCAATCAAGCCAGGAGGAGACATAAGACAACATGGTACAAAGTCTCTTCATCTCTTCCTATTCAAGCTGATGCCCTGCGATTTTCTCTCTGAGGACCACTATCATATCCTTCATCATTTCTCTTTCTTCAGGCTACTCTTGTCTGAAGTCTTTGCCTGCCGACAGAATCTCTTGGTGATGCTTATGGTGTATCTTGGTGAGGTTTTCTTGTGTCCCTGGCAAGCAAAAAAGGTTGTAACCTCTCTCCATCCAGTAGGTGTCAGTCCTCACTCTCATGCTGGCCATGTTTTGTGTCCTTGCGCACCCTGCTTGCTGTGACTGTGATTGACAGGAACAGCGGGATATCAAACAACCAACCAGAAGGTGAAGCCATTCTTGGTTGCAAGGGGCTGCAAGAAGGTACCGTGAGGTGCCAACCCAGATAGGGCATGCAATGAGATATGCAAGGAGGAGCAGCAGTAGGGTCAGGAAGGAACCGATGAGGAAATCACAGTACTTGGTCAGCTGTTAAAAAGAAAAAAGAAAAGAAAAGAAAATGGCAGATTTTTGTAAGTAACTTGTTTTCAAAACACTTGAAACCATTTACTACCAGGCCCATCTATGATCCAGATTGTACTTTGTTTTCCTACCCCAGGAGTCTCCACTAGAAGGAGATGCCGTTCGGGGGAGAGGGGGTGTCTTACTCCACCACGTCCTGGCTCTGTCTGTGAGAATCTGTTGCTTCTTTTCCTAATCAGTGGCTGGACCATCTCTAGTCATCCTGATGAATATCTGGCCAGTGGACCCAGATGGCTCTGGAGGAGAAAGTGAGGCTGGTGACTTTGCACAGCCCTCCCTCCCTCAAATCCAAGTCAATCGCAAGCCATGTCATCATCTCCCTGACGTCGTGGTTCTCTTAGAGAATGAAGGACGAACACAGCAGCGACACCAAATCAGTGAGAGATAGTGCAATAATTTTGAACTCAACCATCAATCCAGGATGAATCCTTCTAGACCTATTATTCAACTAGCTCACTGCTTTTCTAATCACTGCATTCTAGTTGGTAGCTTTTGCATCCTCTAAGATTTTGTTCACTTGAGTCTTCAGCATCTTTCTATCATCCTTACACTCTGTGGATTGTAAGGTAGGTGGAACTTCTATATAGTGGCCCGGGCCTTCGCACACTCCTTGACCACATGGGCTACAACCTGTGATCTGTGACCGCTCTCAATCATTGCTAACTGGCCATAACCAACTAACAATGCTATCCCTTCAAGAGGGGAGTCTGTGTTTGCTCATGTACAGGGGAGAGCAAAACCCAGCCCTGTGCATGTGCAGACTGACATATTTTTTTTTTGTAAAGTTTACTAGTGAGTAGGTTGAAATAATCTATCTGCCCTATGGTCCCAGGAACCCAGGTGTTGATGATGGATCCAGACAAGAGTTTCAATAAAGGCCTAGACTTCTAGCAAATGGGCTATGCATTGAACAACTACTTTTCCTATCTTTAGCCCCAGTTTGTCATCAATCCAAGATTTGGTGGGATGGGGGACCCCTCCCCAAGGAATTTACCTTCTCTGATAGCTTATAGGGCATGTCAATGGACTGGGTTGCTACCTTCTCATGAAGATGGCTTACTGTTTCCTCAACACTGGCTATCAGTTTTAAGCCATTTGCATTTCAGTACCAAGTGAGCGGAAGGAAGATCCATCATGTTTGTTGGGGTTGATTTTGGCCCATGCCAATACAGGAATTAATGTTTCTACTATTAGTGGCATGCCTTGGGTCAGCCCCTTGGTCTCCATGATAAGATAATCTACTAACAGGTACAATTTTCCCCACAACAGTATATCTCATCTGAGAGCCAGTAGCCATCTTTTGGTCCCAAATCCTACTGGCACGTTAGCCTTTACATTATCTCCCTTTGACTTGATCCCCAAACACCTAGTCATGAAATCTTTGCAGCTGACTTCTAGTCTTTAATGAGAGGCTGAAGAAACTGGAAAGGGGGCTGGTATGCTGCACTGCCTCCTTTGCTTGCTCTAATGTATGCGACTGCTTTGGTCTACATTCAGAGTATCTCCATTTCCTTCTATCTTTGGTGCCATCATTATACTTAAATGTGCCTTGTGTTTTCTCCAGAAAACAAACAATCCACCTAGTTTTTGTTGAGTGTGTGTGTGCTTCCCTTTTCTCCTTTTGGGGTTTTCAAGATATTGTGTTCTACTTCTGGTTGAGAAATAGACACTCCCTCTTCCCTAAGATACTTTACAAGGAATTTAATTGAAAATAATGATAATGTTGATGATGATAGTATTTGTGCTATCCCTTTGGCTTGATCCCCAAACATCAATGTTGATGATGATAGTATTTGTACAGCACTACGTGCCAGGCAATGTGTGAGGTATTTTACAGTGACTGAATGTCCTATACCATTTGTGCTCTAATGGTTAATCCTTTCTGTGACCTTTTGCTTATCATGTTCCCTAACTAATATGTCATCTACAAATTGCTGTCCAAAGGAGGTGCCTGAGTCCATTTCATCTAGATCTTTGCGGCACAGCTTACAGAAGAATAGTGGTTTCACCTTTCAACAATTCTTAGCTCACAGGCCATACAAAAACAGGTAGTAGGCCAGATTGGGTGTGCAGGGCCACAGTACACCAATCCATGGTTTGGGCTATCATTCAGGCAATCCAAAGATTAACCCCAGTAGGGATAAACCACCAACCTGGTTTCCTAGGGCTTGCTAGTAAGTATGTCTTGAACTTGTACGCAATGACAAGGTTCCTTCTCTCTGTCCACCCAGAAGTCATCTGTCTATCCTGACAAGGTGGTTGGCTGGTACGTCTGCAAATCCCTGTCAGTCGATCAACACTGTCTTTAAGCAAACATGATGTGGGTGCTGGAGTCTCAAACGTGAGGAACACAGGAGCCAGGCTAACTCTCAACCCAGGAGCAGGCTAAAGACTAGGGCCACCTGTGGGTTCCTCATAGGTTTAGCTATGGACACTAGCTGCAAACACACAAATTCAGATTGATCAATGGGGAACTAAGCTGTTTACCAATTAATTTCACTGATAACTGAAGATATAGGGGTGGGGATTATAATTGCCCAACCTAAAAGAAAAACCACTGAGGCAGAGTTCTGAGCCAATGAAACTTTATTAAAGGGTCTGTGGACAACTCTAATGAAGAGGACCTTGTTTTTATAGAGTTTGATACACAACTATGCAAAACAGGCATGGCAAAATACAAAGTCTGATTGTTTGATCGACTTTGCTCTTGAGAGCCAAATATGATGTATCAGCAGTGGGGGGGAGGGAGGGGTGTCACAGGCTGGCTGAAGCATGGGGCATCTCCACTAAGTGGTCACCTGCTCATGTTGGACAAGAGAATGAACTGAAGTTACAAAAATAAGTTGAAGGACTTCCCAAAGCATCAGATGAATTATTTCTCACATTCCCCCCTCTTCAATCCATAGAAAGAGCCCAGTCTTTCTTTGGATCATTACAATCTACATGCATGGAGGGCAGTTCTCCATGGGCGACGCAAAACCAGAAGGGGGCAGTCCCCTTACTGAGGCGCAGAGGTGACATCAGAGAAGAGGGAAATGGGCACAATTGATAACATACTGATCATGTTCCATTTGATTAAACATTAACTCATAACATATTAAATATACAATGAATGTCTGAGGTGACTGTCTCACTAACCAAGAACCATGAGGGACAAGTATCTCTTAGTAAAACATGTCCCATAAGAAATGAAAATCGGGGGACCACAGAGCATTTGTTCAAGCTCAGCAGTGCAAGCATCGTTTGCCCTACATACAAGTTCTGGAAATCTTCTGAATTTATGAAAACAATTCAAGCAATTCTGACAAACAGCCATGCTACTATGGTGATGAGATCTCTGCAGACAAAACTAAGAGTAGAGGAAAATAAGGAATCGGTTGAGTTCCATGAACAAAGGAATGATCAGTCATTGCTCTCACTGGTGGAGCAAAAGCCAAAGGAGGAGAATGAAAAGGAGGATTTGAGGTTCCAGTCACTGCAGGCTCAGGAACAGGTGGATAAGGAACCATTGGTGGAGGGGATGATAATGACGGTGGCATGCTTATCCAAACAGAAAACAGAGTGTGATGGTGGAAGACAGATTCAACACCTCTTATTTCATGACATTCTGCAAAAGTTACAGTTTTCTAGGCTTTGAGGTGCATACCCTTGAGGTAAAACCTTTTCAGGAGACATGCAGCATAACTGAGGTGAGCAGCAAGATTTGTAGGACAATTGTTGTTGAAGTGGCATATGGGGCTATCTGGCTTCCTTGGAGCAGTTTTTTAAAAAGTCTCCACAGCTATCACAACACAGAGCCCCATAGCAATAGCCTATAGCAAACCCACCACGAATGACATAAAGAAAAATCAACTGTTGTGGTACAACTGGCCTCTTCCCATCTTATGTTCAGTCTCTGACACATCCTCTGCTGTAGTCCTGTGGTCCTCTGGAAATCTCTCCTCTTAGGAATACTGGAATGATTGGGGCTTCAGAGCAGCTTCTAGTGGATTTACTTCTCCAGTTCAGGTCACTTGCAGAGATCCCCTTCTCTGTTAAAAAACCTCCGACAAAATTGATCTTAATACAATTCTAGTTTGCTATTACAATGACCAGATCAGGTTGTGAGAATTAGCTTAAACCTTAATAGCACTAAGACCAACATCACTAGACCAGAGAATTTACATCTTTTGGTTAGCAAATTCAAATAAGAACTAAAAATTTGAAAAAACTTCTGAACCCAAATTTTATGTTTGGCATAATTATCTAATGTTACCTATACTCTATTACCTAATATTACCTATACTATACCTATAATATACATATACTTAATTAATCTTATCACAACTATATTAAAACCAACTGAAAAATTTTCACTCTAGCTATTTTCTTTTAGTTCCTTATTCCCCCTTAGGAACTACTAACAGAACACCTTTTTTATGAGAAGATGACCCCTCATACACAACTGAATTCATTTAAAAGTTGCTAAAATAATTTCAACTGTAACAAAAAGGTCTGGGATGGGATGTAAATATACATCGAGAAGTCAAGTTCAAAACAATGAAGAACAAATAAGTTATTTATAATAAAACACGTTTGCCTTTCAAGACATGCTCAATGTCCAGGTCATAATAATAAAACCAAATAAAATTTTTCCCATTTTTGTAACACTAGATATTCTAACATTCTTTTCTTCAAACCAAAACTGAAAATGTTTCTCTTAGGCTGAATAATTAATAGAACAACAGTTTGGTCCCACAAACAGTTTCATCAATACACAATTATTCTCACGTTGATTTTAGGAAGGAATAAAATTTTAGGCTAAATAGTGCAAATTCTATGCCTGTATCTTACTATAGAAGCTCAGATATGCTCCAGTATTAACCTAGTTTAAAATAGATCTATAAAAAGAATCATTATCTTAAGAGTACATAAGTCACCTGAACCTTCAGAGAGTTTTAGTTGTTGCATCATGAGGACCTGAATTGGAAAATGAGTCTTTGTTTCTCTTAGTATTATTAGAGAGATATTTCAAACAATTTTACATGTAAATCCAATTTTGAAATTGTGTCACATTTTTCACTAAGTCACATCTCCCACTAAGCATATTAACAAAATGAAAGAATGTTACAAGGAGATATTCTATAAATTAAATAATTCACCAATTTGAAGGTTTCATGGTCTCCATTATTTTTGATTCAAATGACAATTCAAATGATCCTTCACTCTACTAGCATATATTACTTAATCAAGAATCACCAACGGGATTCATCTTCTTTTACATTTGCCTTCATCAATGAAATTTGCTGCATGAGGAGAAAGGCAGGGACATAGCAGCATTAGTTCTGTCTGACTTCAGGCATGAGTCATAGGCAGCCCATTGCATGACAGGATATCATGGCCAGGTTCAGAATTAACCAGGTGGGGAAATGTCTTATTTACCAAGATGGGGATAGGTCAGGAGAATCCTACCTTCACCTTCGCAAGGTCGTTCTCTCAACTTCCCCAGGGACAGACATCCACCTGTAGCAGTCTTCAGACTTCAGGGGCCCCTGGCATTTCCCTTTCGTGATGAACCAAAAGCCTTATGAAGAGTCAGACACTTACACCTGGATTCAAGACTTAGAATAACAGCAACTTAAAGTCCCAAGAGACTCTTCCTCAAGCAGCAAAATTTCACTAATTACAGCTCAGGGCTAGATAATTGTTGCTTTTTCTCACAGATTTGCCTCAAAATCCCATCTAGAAATTTTCATTTCTTCATAAATTCCATCTGTTTACAATTATCATTGACAAATTTCATCTATTCATCTACTGACAACCATCATTTCCCTCTTGGTCTGCACAGAAAGCCAAAGGGAGAACATCAGACCATTTCTAGAATACAATGAGACCCCCATCAGAGTCCGTGCAGACAAGTGGATCCGATCAATTTCCTTGGGGAAAACTATGATATCAGAGCAGTCACCCAGACCCAAGAGACCTGTTTAACCTTGTATTGCTGTTTCTACTTCTTCACCACAAGTTCATACACAGTGAATAGCTGGTTCAAAGTAATAGCATCAAAAGATACAATTACATGAGTTTCCAAATGATCCCAATGACACTTTGGATGGGGAGTTCCTCAAATGGCAGTGCTGTAGAGTTTCACAATACTCTGTCAGCAGGGCTCAGCCCAAGGAACCCCAGAGACAAAGATCTCCTCAGAGGATTTTATCATGCTTTTCTCCCAACGCTAAGTCATTTACTGTTATTATCATTATTTTGTAGTTTTAAAAAACCCAAAATATACTCTAATAATCATACAACAGATACATTTATAATGTAACAGCATTCAGATTGAAAACAGGAATAAACTTGTTTTAACAGCTTCTCTTAGCCTTCTTGTACTGAAAACATCACAAATCAGGTGATAATAATTTAGCTAAATACCTCTCAAACTTATCATTTCATAGAAAGTATTTTATCTTATTACCCCTGCATTTTCATGCTAATCATAGTAGTTTATGTAGTGCCTACTACATGTCAGGCTTTCTCTATGTCTTGGAAGTTGCTTAAGTCTGTTTTAGTAATACTTTAAAATGTTTAGTCTATAATTTCTCAATTTTGTTAACATTCCGTGCCAATTAGAAAAAAGGACCTATAAATCAGATAGAGATGTGTTCAATGTATTCCTACAAGGTCTGAACACTAGAGTGTTCATCCTTTTCACAAGCCTGAAACTGTGTTAAGTACTTCATAATCATGTGTTTCTCCCAACAACCCTGGGAGATAGGTGTAAATATTTATTATCCCCTTGTGCACAGCAAGACTCGTTAAATTCTTCTAATTGATTATATCAAAATTCTTAACTCAATCAATTACTGATTTATAATGACTACTGACAGTACTTCAATCTCAATTGTTTACAAGGGTCCATTGTTTTTAGTCAGCTCATGTTAAAAACTTCATGGTGATGCTCCCAACTTCCCTATTACTTTTTTTTTTTAATTCTTTGAATTACCAAAGAGCCAAACCCATTTCTTTCAATTTTCTAAATTACTAATCCTTTTGCATAACTACTTAAACCACAGCAAGGAAACAATCCTTTCTCTATCAGTTAGCTAAAATTGGTTGAATGTATTTGTTACATTTCTACTTGTTTTGTGATGTTATATTGATTAGGGAAAGGAGACATGTAGCAATTGTCAGAGGGGCATTGCTTTAAAAATGTCTAAACCTTTTCTATTTCACTGGGATTAAGACCCTCTCTGAAATCTCCTTTTCCAAACTTCAGAACACTTTACTTTCAAACCCTGAATTTAATTGTATCTTCAATAATTCTTTCCTTAACTTACTATAGTCTTATTTAGACAATTTGGGACTAAATCACTGATTTCAACACGAGTTTGACTGTGTTATAATTTACCTAAACTATTGATTGAAACTGCAATAGTATCATTCAATTTCACCTACCTTCAGTAGCTTTCAGTTTTCTTTTTTTTGGGGGGGTGGGGGCATTTGGGGATTCACCTTCAATCTGGGAGCCCTAATCAGGACTTGCTTGGTGTTCTCAGGTGAGTTGTTTAAAAAGAGTAAACAACAGAAGGGTAAATGAACCCCAATTCTACCCACTTTTATTCTTTTCTGAAGACGGTCTAAAATTTCCTTATTCTGCCTTCTAATAATAAAAATTCCTTCTGCAATAAACTTATCTCAACTTTAAGTACTGTTTTTAAGTGTACCTTTATTCTACACTAAAATTAAAATCAATTTCACAGACTGGTTCCCTAAAACTTCAGACTTAGCTCTTGGCTAACTGAAACTTCTTCGGGCTTAGCAGATGTGTTTCTTTTTCAATTCTGAGCTGTGAAATTATTTAATCTTACAGAGTCTTAATCTAATTTCTCCCACACTATTTCCAAAGCTTTTTCTTATTTTAACACTTCCCTGAAATTCTATTTCACGGAATCTCTCCTGAACATATCTCATGGTTCATAAGACAGTTCTTAAAATCCAAATTACAGCTTTAAATCAATCCCTAGTCATTTGAAAGGTCCCATTAATGAATAATTGATCTGTGAAATTTTTATTTTCATTAAACTCTACAGAGTTTGCTTGTATCCCATAAGTTTATCAAAATACTTTGTGAAGACATCCAAAGAATAATTTACAATTGTTCTCTTTTTACAAATTTGGTTTCCAATCAGTTTTCGTATCTTAGTTTTCAATTAATTTCTGTATCTGTCTTTCAACTCAGCAATCTCCAACACGGCCAGTGTTGGGAACGGAGAAAAAAGAGATTTGTCTTCTTTTAAGGATTTTTTTGGAAAGTTTATTTTTTTTTTACAGCCTGTTTCTTTTGGTGGAACACGCCAAAAGAAAAGGCATAGGTAAAACACATAGGTTAGCACTGGGTTAGTACAAAGCACAAACAACATAGCACAGACAAAACAGACACTTCTTTTCCATTCTCTTAAAGATTTTCCTCATTGTAGAAGGCCGCTTTCTATTTGAAGTAAAGAACCCACTATTCCTAAATTTAGTTTTATCATTCACAAAATGAATACACACACAGAATATATAATGATACAACATTAAATCAGGTCTGAACTTCTGTTTTTCTCTAGGAGATTTTGAAGTCCAGATCTTACCTGTCTCCTCTATTAAGTACAGAACTCATGAACATCTTGTGGCTGGAGTCCTGCTGTCAGCCTAAGATAATTCTTCTGTTTCCTAATTATGTTAATGCTTTTAGAATCTCACCAAAAAAGTGTAATTTACTAACAACACAAAATTGCTTTAGTCTAATTTATCAATTGGGTTCACCCATTTAAAATGTACTTTTTATTTAGAATAAGTCTCTAATAAAGAAGCTGGTTAGAGTTCCATTCCTCTAGACTTTTTGCCAAAGGACAATCACAGGAAGGAAAACTGAGAATGATGAAGAATTTAGCAATGTCAATAGTTCATTTGTTCTAAGCTGATTTTGGAAGATTGTTCAATAAAATTCCCTAACTTTTTAAGTCATCAAAAGTTCCATGCTTTGGCCAAAACGATCTCCTAAACTCTTTGAATTCTCAAACCAAACTTTACACAGCTTAATAGTTCTTTCTTTAGTCATCTCCAGACAGAGTGTCCACCCTTGCCCCAGTGGGAATCCTGTAGGATGCATTTCTCCTCTTATGCCTGACCCCATCTGTCCTGGGGGCATCCTCAAACAGGTGTGGCACTCCTTAGAGGAATTTCTCCTGAGAGAATTGGACTAGATCCCTGAGGTAGCTGCCTTTTGGCTTATTCCATCTGAGAAGTTTGCCACTGAAGATGCTAGAGATGCCCGCCCCCCTCTTTGATTATGGATCGTGGGAGGCAATCTTCTATCCTCCTGAGTTCCATCTATATGGAAGTTCTTTTCCTCCAGCTAATACTGTAATATTCAGGGGTTCATTGTGGCAAATTCTCCAAAACTTCCAGTTTTTAATTTTTGGGCTTTACCTCTAGGGTCCTCAGACCTGTCAACTAGGGCCAAGAGGTCCTTTATAAGGGAATATTCAGCAACATTTATACCAGCTTTCCTTTAAAACTTCCTAGAAGCTTAGATCTGATTGTCAGTGACTGACTGAATCCTAAGAATTTAAGTGATAATAACCTGACTCACTAAATGAAAGAGAGCCTTCTCCTTTCCTCATCTCTGTAAAACTAAAATGAGCCATCTTCTCAGGTCAGGAGAGTTTAGGCTTGCTTCCAAGGTGGTCATATGCCTTCACAGCTTACTATTGAGGTGGGAAATCTCTCCCCTAAGGTTATCGGGTCTGACCTAAATTATTGCTCCCTTGAGTGGGGAATCACTCCCCTAAACCCTACCCATCAAGGGGCTAGTCACAGGGTCCTCTAGATGGGTTCGCCACCTCATTGTGAGCCACTGAAATGAGTTTCCCTTCCACTAGTTTGAGAGATTTCTCCACTGATGACAAAAATTATTTAATCACTCCTTGATAAAAAAAAAAATAAAGGCAAAAAAGAAAAATCTATTTTAACCCTGCTAACTGGAAACTTTAAAATTAGCTAGGTGGCTAGCTGGCCGAAAATGAGGAACTAGCAATTCCATTGCTGAATCTCTAACAAAATCAAAGTAAAGAAAATGGAGCAAAAAGGTGAAAAAAGGAGCCTATGTTTCAAAAGTTTAAATCACGGCCATATAATTTTTGCAAAAATGGAATTTGAGTGCTCCAGAGCTTATGAATTTAGACAGATTAGTCACTAATTTAAACAGTCCTTCTTAGCCCAATTGGGAATTCTTCTTAAAGAAAATGACTTTAGGGTAAATCAAGGCAGACTCACCAATTTTCAGCTTAGAGAGATTTACCTCAGGCTCAGAGAATTTGGGTACAGATAACGAAAGGAGTCCAACCTCCCAGGGCCAGTGTCCATGGGGGAGCCACCAGTGAAAATTCATCTATCCCTTACAGGAGCTGGCCTAAAGAGACTTAGGTCCACGCATCACTGTCCCATTTTGGGGTGCCAACAATGTGGGGATTGTAATTGCCCAACCCATAAGAAAAACCACTGAGGCAGAGCTCTGAGCCAATAGCCCTTTATTAAAAGGGCAATGGTCCCCTCGAATGAAGTGGCCCTCAGGTCTTCCTCAGGATCTGAGATGGCCTCTTCTTTCAGGACCTTGTTTTTATAGGGTTTGACACTCAAAAGAGGCATGGTAAAATACAGAATGTCATTGGTGGATAGACCTTGCTGTGGAAGGCCAAAAATGACACTGGAAATATTTACACTACAGACACTTTGAGCAAAACAGAAACAAAAACAAAACGCCACAACAAGCAGATAGTTTGATCACGTTTATGTAAAAATTCAATCTTCTTCTTCTAAATGGACTGCTTGGAAAGGCAGGATTATTTTCTCCCTTTCAGGGTCTGGCATCTGGAGGATTTCAATTAACGGACTTGGAGGCAGAGAGCTCCTGTACTGTGGAGTGAGCAGGATGAACTGGCGGCATTGCTGGTAATGGGCTATCCTGAGGATCATGTCCATGGCGATTTTTCTATGGTTCCTGTCCATGTAGATATCAAATGCATCCAGACATCTGAAGCGTGATTCTGTGATGGACCATAAAGTAAGCAGGAATACAAAGTTTGAAAAAGAATGGCTATCTCCTAAGGAAGCTGGCATGTCACTGAAAGCAGTGCCTTCTCTAGGCTGGACTGTTATAGAAAGGGTCTCATTCTCATGATCCAAGTGCATCTCCCCATCGAAGCACCAGTGAGATAGTAAGATGTGAAAGTACACTTTGCATCGTAAAGAAAGACTCTTTCTATCATTCTGGTAAATTACATAGCTCTGGGTTGATATTTCATCCAGTGTTTTAATAAACTTTTCCAAATTCTTCACTTTACCATTTAGATCAAGACAACTTTCTTTTACTTCTTCGTACTGCTTCCTTATTTGTTCATAGCTTCCCTGAGTGCAGCTTTCTGATCGGATAGTCTTTCTTAACACAAAAATTTCTTCATCAAGAACAGAGACAGTTCTTGTAACTTCTTTACGCTCCAAGCAGATGTTCTTGGCCAGAGCAGTCTCCCTCTCAAGTTCTCTCTTTTTCATGGCCAGCTCTTCTTTTTTCATTTGGAGATAATTCAGGTGTTGCTCAAGGTCATTTTCATAATGTAGCACAAAATGGTGTTGGATGTTCACTTCTAAGGCAGCCTGGTATTCTTCTTCCATACAGGATTCTATGGATTCTGAAACTTGATCACGTTTCATCTTAAACTCCTCATATCTCTGTTCAGCATCTATTTTCAATTGCCATAAATTCTCTATCTCTTCCTTTCGAGTTTTCATCTCTTCTTCAATCTCTTTCATCTCTGCTTTAATTTCTTGAGCTTCCTCTTCTAGAACTGGGAGACCTATTGACTGATTTTTATCTTCATCCTCAAGGTCTTTTATTTCTGAAGTGATCCTTATTACACTGATCTTTATCTCTTTTAAATGTCGATAATGACTATCAAGAGTTTCTTGATTCTTCCTTTGTTCCTTTTCAAGGGAAGACTCTTGTTGCTGAAATGCTAACAACTGTGCTGTTTTATTTTCTATTTCTTTCTCCAAATTACTTATTTCTATTTCCACATCACCCAAGTAAGTTGGTCTTGATTCTCCACATGAGTAATAGTGATTCTCAAATACTACATCGCCACAGGCAGTTAAAACTTTGCTACAGTTCTTGGGGGGTTCCTGAGCCTGCATCACTTTGAGGGCCAAAGAGTTACTTTTAATAAGCAGCACCGACTCTATGCCCCTCATGTCGATCAAAGTGTTGACCACCACTGTCTTGTCTATTTCTAAAGCTGTGAGAACCGTCGGAAACTCCGGGTGATAGGCCGTTCTGTCTGTGACATCATACAACTCACACTCAAATGCGGACACGATGATCGGTGGTTGCGGAGAGTCTAAGGGATAAAACCTTTTCATCAGTCCTTGAAGGATTTGCTCATCTTTGTGGTTGTCACAAAAAAAGGCAAGAAGAAGGCCACTTAAGCAAGACTCAATAGCCAAAGCAAACTCAGGGTCTCGGAGACGAATGCAAGCTCCCAGTGGGCCTATCGGTTTAAAAGTAAAGTTCGCTTGTCTATGGGCATCATCGACTGCTTCAAGAAGGGCCGGAATCTGTGCTCCAAATCGTTTCAGTGGCTCAGATCTACACTCTTTCCATTGGTTTAGCTGCTGTTTTTCCTCATGCAGTATCTGCTGCACATACGACTCTTCTTGGCTAATTTGAGAATGTTCTTCACCATCTTTGGCTATAGCTTGATGGAGGTGTTTTATGTCTTGAACAAGTGAATCTTCTTGATCCTCAAAGTTCTTTAATTTTTCCTTCAACATGGAAATTTTTTCCTCTTTTTCCAACTCGACTAGTTCCAGACTCTTTTTCATGTCTTCCATTTTGTTAAGAAGCTGTTCTGCAACTTGATCTAATAGATTCAACTTGTTTTGGTAAGAATTATAGACAGGCTCCACCTGACGATAGGCCTCGTCTGTTCTCTTGGCATCTTCCTTTGCCTGCATGCATCCGGGCCATAATGCAGCGGCTTCTTCATTTAACTTTTGCATGTTCTCATGAATGGTTCTGTGCTGCCTTTCTGCTTCATCAAAGTTGGCCTTGGAGGCCTCCAGTTTCTGATTTAATACCACGGTATGTTGGTCTCCAGCACTGATATGATCACTCATATCATCAAGCTTTCTTTCAATTTCACTCACCAGCGCCCACGCTATTTCATGCTTCAAGCCTTCTAATTTCTCCCTCAAGGCAACCCTCTTCTGCAAACGGTCCTCTATCACTGTGCCCTGACACTTGAGCTTCTCGAGCTGTTCTTTTTTGAGGTCTATCTCAAGCTGGCTTCTGGCTTTTTGCTCCAAAATTTCCAAGTGCTCTCCTCGCCTCTGTTCAAGTCCAGTTACTTTCAGAAAGAATTTGTATCTGTCGCCATCCTCTGTAGTCTGCAACAACTGCCTGCCCACTTCCTGCTGTAAAACAGATGCTGGATTGTCTACCCGTATGTTAAAATGACCAAGAATGGCCGTGAGCTCTTCTTTCTTAGAGGACACCAGGTTTCCTGCTTGGCCTTTTAGTCTGTAACTGCTAGTGCCGCTTCGAGTGATGCACTGCTGCACAGTTATCGAGGCCCCATACAGGTCAGACTTGAAAGCATCTTCCCCTCTGTTCCGCAGCGTGATGGAGATGGTGGCTGACACCTCTCCATCTTTCACAAACTCTCCCAAAGACGACCCTAAGGATTCTCCCCCAAGACCGATGACCAGGGCGCTCAGCAAGGCGCTCTTGCCCCTGGGTCCCACCACGAAGTTGACTCTGGGCCCAAATTTCACTGGTCCCAACATGGCGTGGCACATGAAGTTCTCCAGCTGGACACTCTCGATGATGCCAACTTCCGCTGAAGCAGAAGGAGAAGCAGCCGCTTCTCGGGAAACCCTCGGGGCCAGGGCCCTCTCCCTGTCCTCACTGGGGTCACCCTGTGGCCCCAGCCCTGCCCTTTGCTGCTCCTCTGCAGCCTGGGCGGCGACCTGGCCCTCCCCGCTTTGAGCCATGGGCCCGCCTGGATGAGAAGGCCCTTCTGGCGGCCCCTCCCCCTCCTCCTCCATCCTTCCTCCCCCTTCTCCTCCCCCTCCCTTCGGCCCGCCCCGCCCCGCCCCCAGGGGGCCTCTAGGCAGCCCCTACTAGAGGTCTCCTTTCACACCCACCCTCAGACCCAAGGCCCAGGCCCGCCTTCCTGCTGGATGACCAGGGCAGGCAGGGACCAGGCGGAAGCCGCCTCACAGGCGCAGAGGCCCAAGGCCGCCAACGCCCAGCGGAGGCCGCGGCCGGGTGCTCCCCGCCCTCTTACCGCCAGGCTGAGTCCACGAGCGCGCTGCCTCCCCAACCGTCCCCGAAGCTGGGCCCCTCCACCCCTCAGCCCGGAACCACGCGCAGCCACAAGGCGCAGGCCCCAGATCCGCGGCAGGCACGCTCACGCCCACACCGGCCTCCTCAGGGGCAGTGGCGAGTAGCTGAGATGGCTGCCGCTGCTACTGCGCCTGCTCGGAGCGGATCCCAGGCGTCTGTCCGCCCAGCGAGCGGAGGGGGGGGGCGGGGCGGAGCCCTGGAGTCCTGGAGTCCCTCTGCGCCTGCGCTGAGCCCTCTCTGCTGAGGCTTGCCCCCTCCCGCCCCACCCCGCCCCCTCCGGCCCCTCCCAAGTGTTCTCTTGGGGGAGGAGGGGCAGGGGCACCTCATGTTTTTGTGTCTCTCATCAGTCTGTCTGTCTGTGTGTGTGTGTCTGTGTGTGTCGGTCTGTGTGTCCTGGGCCCCAGCTGCGTTCTGCATCCCTCCTGACTTTCTGTCCCTCTCAGTGACCTTCCCAGCTCCCACAGCTTCCCTGGCCATGCCTTCCACCCAGGAGCCAGGGACGGCGGAGTGGCTTCTTCTGGCTTCTTGTCCAAGGCATCCTGAAGGCCTGAAGGGCATGGTCACTCACCATGGGGCAGGCTGTGGTCAGGGAAGCGGATCTGAACAGAAGAGAGGCTTTCTGTGAGCCAACAGTGGCAGCAGACATGGCCTCGAGCCCCCCAGTATTCTTAATATTAATTAAATAATAAGGAATTAAGGAATTAAATAATTCCTTTGGTAGGAAAGAGAAATACCCCCAAATGTGAAAGTGGTGAGGAGAAGAGGAAGCCACACCAAGCTCCTGAAAGTGCAGACTTCATAAAGAGGACCCTACTGCACTACACTATACTTATTAAATGTGAATATAAACCGCATTAAAGTAGAGGAAAGCAACAGGGGGAGGGGAAACTGAGAGTCAAAAAGCAAACTCAAGGAGAGAGAGCCTCGATTTCACCTTCACCAATGTCACAACCTTTTTCTCTTCTTTCCCATACCATACACACAGTAACATGGTCAGAGGCCAGACATTGCCTCTGATCAGGGCACTACTTGCTTTGCTTGGTTTGCTGAAAAACCCATCTTTGGGAGGGGAGACCAACAGAAGGAAAAATGACCCAACATCCCCAACATTCATTTCAGAGACAGATCATTGTCTTTACCAGAGAAATTCAGCTGATAAATTAAAGGTTTTATTAATGTGCAGTGCAGCAAGCAGAGAAATGGGGACTATCCATGCACACCTTCAATGGTATTATAAAAGTCAGAGATTCATGCCCACAGATGAAAAAAACTCACCCAGTACAAGGATGAGGGAGATACACCAGGGAGAAAATAACTCAACTTTAGGGTTCAGGTGGCAAACAATATTCCCTAAGACTGGGCTTGTTTCACAACCAGTTATTTGTGTCAAATATAGGAGGCAATATTCCTTATTAGGCCCATATGTGAAGAAGTTCTCAAGGTCACTTATCAACGCTAGGTTTGGGTGAGGTTTGGGTAGGGGGAGTTTCTGCATCTTTATATAACAACCTGGGGGAAGGGTTTCATGTTAACTGTCTTAGGCACTAGAAAACAGAATAAATTCAGAATACTCCAGTCAGTCCAGGGTTTCATCCAATAGAAAGCTCCAAGCCTCATTTGCCTGACACCAGTAGAAAAGACAAAATCTTTGTTACAAATTTTGATGAGCTTTAGGATTACTTCATCTAAGTCACACCATACTGGAATTCTGTCATTATAAGTATAATATTCAAATATATCTACAACACCAAATAATAGAAAGTTTAAAATGATCACAAGTGCACTGTCTATCAGACCATTCACAAGGTTCATTAATTGCACTGAGTTTTCGATCCTTTTATGTCTAAGAAATATAAACTATAGGACAATTTCTCTCAAATGTACAATCAGAACTCGATATGCATGCCATGAGCTAGGGATTAACAAATGAAAAATGACCATGGCAACAAGAATTGTTTTATTTAGTATCATTGCAATGTGGCCTATATTTGAGATGATCATTTGTGCAAATAATTCCTCCTCTGAGTAATGAGACGGCTCCTTTTGAAGGTTTAGAGACTGGGATTCAATACAATCCTTTCAATCCTCATTATTATCCCCAATCCTTTTACTCTGCTTTTATTCTTTTCCTTTCCTACTATTTCTTAATCCTCTGGGGGTTTTGAAATTTTAGGAGGGGACATAGTGATTGGACTTGGTTTGGGAATTGTCCTTAGGAGGTCATCACAATGAGATCAGTGATAATGGCATGGGACTCTCTTCCAGGACATCTCCTAATTGAGGTGTGTGAAATGTTCACTATTTCTAGTTCCTTCTATGTGTCTTATGTACCCAGTAGGTGGAGGTTTGTTAAGACCTGGGCCAGGAAAGTCTCTGATGACTATTCCCCTTATTCTCATTTCATTCTTTTCCATTTTGCATGGCAGGTTATTCTTCCCTCAATGTTCTTCTTAGTCGTTCCTCTAATTAAACATCTGTGGTTAATTTCTTTTGTGCCAGAATTTCTTCATCTTGTCTTTATTCTGATCATACACCTACTCTGCAAATGGAGAAGATATTGCAGCAATCATATGAGTAAAGTATATCTTGAAAGTACCAACTGTTAGGGTTTTCCTTTTTCTAAAAGACAAAAAAGGTTGTTACTGATGAATTTTCTGTATACACTGAGAAGGACTTCAATCATTTCAAGTGAAGTAATTCAAGCATCATCCTTTCCAAGGACTGGGTATAAGACAAGAGATCAGTTTATCACATTAGCAGATGACACAGATCTAGGAGGGTTTGATAAAATATGCCATAGGAAACTCAGGATACTCCACAATCTTGAAAGGCTCAAGGTTGGCACTGAATCAAATAAGGAGAAACTTAATAGTGATAAATATGCTCTTCATTCTACCTTCAAAATCAACAACATAAGAATACCAATACTGTGGTGTGGTCATTATCAGAAGAATTGTTTGAGGATTTTAGTGAACTATTAAGTGATTCATTTTTTAAACTCCATAGAATGTTTTTTCAATTACATGTAAAGATAATTTTCAACATTCATTTTTGTAAGATTTTGAGTTCCAAATTTTTCTCTCTTCCTCTCTTCCCTCCACCCTCCCCAAGACAGCATGCAATCTTCTATAGGCTGTACATGTGCAATCACGTTAAACATATTTCCATATTAGTCATGTGCTAAATGAAAAAGGAAAAGAAAAGGGCATAACTATGAGAAAGAAAAACCAAATTGAAAATAGTATGCTTCCATCAAATTTCAAACTCCATAGTTCTTTATCTGGATGTGGATAACATTTTCTAGCACGAGTTTTTGGAATTGTCTTGGATCATTGTATTGCTGAGAAGAGCAAAGTCTATCAAAGCTGGTCATCACAAAATATTGCTGTTACTGTGTACAATGTTCTCCTGGTTCTTCTCACTTCACTCAGCATCAATTCATGTAAGTCTTTCCAAGTTTTTCTGAAATCTGCCACTTATTATTTCTTTTAGCACAATAGGACTCTATTACATTCATATACCACAATTCGTTCAGTCATTCCCCAATTGATGGGCATCCCCTCAATTTCTAATTCTTTCCCACCACAAAAAGAGCTGCAATAAGTATTTTATACATGTGGGTCCACTTCTCTTTTTTATAGTCTCTTTCTTTTTTTTTTGCTATTAATTAATTTATTTTTAGTTTTCAACATTCGTTTCCACAAGATTTTCAGTTCCAAATTTTCTCCCCATCTCATCCCTGCCCCCACCCCAAGATGGTGTGCATTCTGAATATACCTTCCCCTAATCTGCCCTCCTTTCCATCAACCTCCCACCTTCTCTTATCCTCTTCCCCTTCTATTTTCCTGTAGGGTAGGACAGATTTTTATACCCCATTGCCTGTATATATTATTTCCCAATTGCATGTAAAAACAATTTTTAACATTTGTTTTTAAAGTTTTGGATTCCAAATTTTCTCCCTTCCTCCCTTCCTTTTCACCCTCACTAAGATGGCAAGCAGTTTTCCTTGATAATTTCTGGAAAGATGATGTCTGGGCTTTTTTTTGATGATAGCTTTCAGGAGTTCACTAATTTTTAATTATCTCTCCTGGATCTATTTTCCAGGTCAGTTGTTTTTCCAATGGGATATTTCACATTATCTTCTACTTTTTTTTCATTCTTTTGGTTTTGTTTTACAATGTCTTGATTGCTCATAAAGTCATTAGCTTCCATTTTCTCCATTCTAATTTTTAAGGAAGTATTTTCTTCAGTGAGCTTTTGGACTTTCTTTTCCATTTGGCCAATTCTGCTTTTTAAGGCATTCTTCTCCTCATTGACTTTTTGGACTTCTTTTGTCATTTTGATTAGGCTATTTGTTTGTTTGTTTGTTTGTTTGTTTGTTTTGCTGGGCAATGGGGTTAAGTGACTTGCCCAAGGTCATACAGCTAGTAAGGGTCATCTGTCTGAGGCCGAATTTGAACTCAGGTCCTCCTGACTCCAGGGCCAGTGCTCTATCCACTGTGCTATCTAGCTGCCCTAGATTAGGCTATTTTTTAGGGTATTATTTTCTTCAGTATTTTTTTGGGTCTCCTTTAGCAAGCTGGTGGCTTCTTTTTCATGATTTTCTTCCAACATTCTCATTTCTCTTCCCAGTTTTTCCTATACTTATCTTATCGGTTCTCAAAATCCTTTTTCAACTCTTCCATAACCTGGGACTGATTCACATTTTTCTTTGAGCCTTTGGATGTAGGAGCTTTGACTTTGTTGTCTTCTTCTGGTTGTATGTTTTGACCTTCTTTGTCACCAAAGAAAGATTCTATGGTCTGATTTTTTTTTGCACTGTTTGCTCATTTTCCCAGCTAATTGCTTGAATTTTAACTCCATGTTAAGGTAGGGGTCTACTTCCAGTGTGGAGAATGTACTGTGCCAAGCTTCAGGGGTTTTGTGCAACTGTTTTCAGAAATATTTCTAGGGACCCGTAAATTTTCAGTTCTTCCAAGGTACTATGATCAAAGGCGAAGTGTTTAGTCTTTTTCTGGTCTGTGCTCTGGTTTATGAGTGACCACAAGCACTCTTTTCTGTTTTGGAACTGTGAGGAGGATTCCCTCTCCATCTCCACCACAAGCTCCACCAGGCCAGAGCTCCTCCTCGTCCCAGGACCACCACCCAGAACTGCAATCCTGATCCAAGCCCTGGTAAAGCAATAGAATCCTGCCTCAGCACCAGCAAAAAGATCCCTGAAATCCCCCTCTGATCAGTCTCTTGATCCCCCCTCAGTCTGTGGTCCAAGAGCTCTAGAAACAGCAACCACCCTGGGTTTGTGTTGGGACAGGCGCTGAACAGAGCTCCTCTCTCATCACTGGACACACCCTTCCTACTGACCCTCTAAGTTGTCTTTGGCATTTGTGGGTTGAGAAGTCTGGAAACTGCCCCTGTTGCCTGTGATTCAGTCCTCTGAGGCCTGCTCCAGGTTCACTGAGGTCTAGTCTTTGCTTGCAGCCCACTTGGAACTGCTGCAGTCCTCTTCTAACCCGGCACAACACACTTTTCCTGTTGACCTTCCAGGTTGTCTTAGGTTGTAAATTTGTTGCACTCTGTCTTTTTTGTGGGTTCTGCTGCTGTAGAATTTGTTTGGAGCCAAAAATTATATGAATGTATGTATGTATGTATGTATAGATAGATAGATAGATAGATAGATAGATAGATAGATAGATAGATAGAAGACACAGGGTGAGTTGAAGATGAAGGGGTCGTATCTGGAGAATAAAATTAAGGGGTTAGACAGGATTATACTAGGAGAAGGAGAAAGGGAGAGGTAGAACAGGGTAAATTATCTCACAAAAAAAAACAGAAAAGAAAAGGCTCCCACAGTGGAGGGGAAATGGGGGAAGGTGAGAGGGAATGAGTGAATTTTATTCTTATAGGATTTGACTTAAGGAGGGAATAACATACACACTCAGTTGAGTATGGAAATCTGTCTTACCCTACAGGAAAATAGGGGGGGAAGGGGACAAGAGAGTAGGGGGATGATAGAGATGAGGGCAGATTGGGAAAGGGAGTAATCAGAAGCAAATACTTCTGAGGAGAGACAGGGTCAAAAGAAAGAATAGAATAAATGAGGGGCGGGATAGGATTAAGGGAAATAGAGTTAGTTTTTCACAGTATGTCTACTATGGAAGGGTTTTGCATAACTACACATGTATAGCCTATATTGAGTCTCTTGTCTTTTCAGTGAGGGTGGGTGGGGAGCGAGGAAGGGAGAAAATTTGGAGCCCAAAGTTTTAAAAACATATGTTTAAAAAAAATGTTTTCACATTCAACGGGGGAATAAGAAATATAGGAAATAGGGTACAGAAATCTATCCTGCCCTACAGGAAAATAGAAGGGGAAGGGGATAAGAGAAGAGGGGGAGAGACAGAAGGGAGGGCAGACTAGGGGAAGGGGTATTCAGAATGCATGCCATCTTGGGGTGGGGGGAGGGGCAAGATGGGGTGAAAATTTAGAACTCAAAATCTAGTGGAAGTAAATGTTGAAAACTAAAAATAAATAAATTTATTAATAAAAAAGAGTTTTTTTTAAAAGGTAGACATAATTCACTTCTTAAAAATATTAAACAATAACAAAGAACTCACCTGGTAATTTTTAACAGTAATTAAATTTCTGAGGATGGGGCACTACTTGGGTTGCTCCTTACTGAAGATTAACAGTTTACTTTACTCTGAATAACTGTGAGTCAGCACTTGCCTGACAGATGGAAGGGACTTGTTCTAAAAATTGCCTCACCTTGCTTCTCTTCTCCCCTCCCCTCCCACTTCAGCCCTTTGACTCCCAAGGTCAGATTTGGCTTCTTCTAGTAATTCTGCAACAAGATAAATCTCTACCAGTCAACAAAAGAAAGAAACCAAAAGGAAAGTTGGACAGGAGATTCATAGCCTATCCTTTCTATCCTGTCATAATTCAGCCCAATGCCACAGGGAGCCAGCAGGCCCCAAGTTAAACATGGTTTTCACCTGGGAACCACTTGGAAAAATTAACAGCCACCCAGGAATCCAGTTTTTTCAACAACAAACCAAAAGAAAGTTTCCAGGGCTGTTTAATTGTGAGCATCAGACACAGAGACTTCCCCTCACACCTCATTTTGACATCATACACATTTGCATAAAATAGAATTGGACTTATCCATCTGAGCCTTCAGTTTAGATAGATGGAGGTGACAGGTAAGAAGAGAATAAATAGAGATAATGGTGTCCCAAAGGAGGTTGGGGAATCAGTAAGCAGAGTGAGAATCACTCCTAGAAGAAAAAGATAAAATGAAATTACACAATGCTTGCTCTATCTTTTTAAAAGGTCTTTTATAAATTTAACTTGCTTATAACTTGTGAGAGATATCAATGTTTTTGGTGGGATGGCAGGAAAGGGAACCAAATATCTGCTAGGAACTTATAGACTAATTCTCTAAAAGTGAGAAATTCTGGGTCTTGATTTACTCTGTGTGTGTGTGTGAGAGAGAGAGAGAGAGAGAGAGAGAGAGAGAGAGAGAGAGAG
>NW_020939804.1:121272-156927 GCF_900497805.2 Vombatus ursinus | reverse complement strand
GAGAGAGAGAGAGAGAGAGAGAGAGAGAGAGAGAGAGAGAGAGAGAGGAAAAAGGACAGGAAGAAAGAAAGGGGGAGGAAAAGAAAGGAGAGGAGGGTCTGAGGGAAGAGAAAAGATAGAGAAAGACAGAGGGACAGAGAGTGCAGAGTCAGAGAAGGAGAGAAGTGAAAGGGAAAGAAAGAGCAGAGAGAAGAAGGAGAAAGGCAGAGAAAAGATAGATACCCTTTGACCCAGTAATACCACTTCTGGGGTTATATCCCAGAGAGATCATACAAATGGGAAAAGGACCTACATGTACAAAAATGACTTGTATGGACTGATGCTGAGTGAAGTGAGCAGAACCAGGAGAACGTTGTACTCAGTAACAGCCACGTTGTGCAATGACTAATATTGATAGACTTAACCCTTCTCAGCAATAGAAGGATTTGAGACATCTCCGAAGGCCTCATGATGGAAAATGCTATCCATGAAGAAGAAAGAACTATGGAGTTTGAATGCAGATTGAAACATGCGATTCTTCTGCGGAGTTTTGTTTCCTCTTTCTGGTGGTTCCTCCTATTGGTTCTAATTCTTCCTCACAACATCACTAATGTGAAAATATGTTTAATAGGAATGTGTATGTATAGCCTATATCAGATTGCATGCCATCTTGAGGAGGGAAGGGAAGAAAAATTTAAAACTCAAAAGCTTATGGAAGTGATTGTTGATAATTCAAAATAAATTAATAAAAAATTTAAAAAGAAAAAGAAAGTTAAGAAAAATAAGGCTATTGGTATAGATTAGAGGTTTTTAAGTTGGTATCTATGAACATGATTTTTATGTATTTTGTCATTACTGTTTTAATATATTATGTTTATTTATATTATATGATTGTGATATGATATATTTATTATATTTAATAATATCTTAATATGATAATTTTAATATAATTACTTCCTTTTGCAAAAAAAAAGAAACCACATGATCATCTCAATTGATGCAGAAAAAGCTTTTGACAAAATACCACACCCATTTCTATTAAAAACACTAGAGAGCATAGGAATAAATGGAGTCTTCCTTAAAAAACTAAGTAGCATCTACCTAAAACCTTCAGCAAGTATCATATGTAATGGGGACAAGCTAGAAGCATTTCCAATAAGATCAGGGGTGAAACAAGGATGTCCATTATCACCACAGTGAAAGAAAGAAAGAGAGAGAGAGAGAGAGAAAGAGAAAGAAATAAAGAAAGAAGAAAGAAAGAAAGAAAGGAAAGAAAGAAAGAAAGAAAGAAAGAAAGAAAGAAAGAAAGAAAGAAAGAAAGAAAGAAAGAAAGAAAGAAAGAAAGAAAGAAAGAAAGAAAGACAGACACTGGAGTGGTTCACCAATTCCTTCTCCAACTCATTTTACAGATGAGGAAACTGAGGCAAACAAGGCTAAGTGATTTGCCCAAGGTCACACAGCTAGTGAGTATCTGTGGCCAGATTTTAACTCAGGAAGATGAGTCTTCCTGCTTCCAGGCCCAGCGCTCTATCTACTGGGCTACTTAGCTGCCCACTGCTACCTTAAGGTCAGACACCTGAAAAAACAGGGATGAAGAGGCTGCAAGGTCATGATCAGCATATACTCTGCCTCTATATGAGGACAATTTCATATGAGTTCCTTCAATCAATCAATCAATAAACATGTATAAAGAGCCTACTATATGCCAGGCTCTGTGATTTCTTGAACTTTGCATCTCATTGGACTCCTTACAAAATAGGGCTGGCATATATTCTCATCTTTCTTATTCCTCAGAATGATGCTTCCCCAAATGTATATTCCCCAGGGACTTGTAAAACTATGTTTGGGGCAGCTTGGTGCAGTGGACAGAGCACAAGACTTGGAATCAGGAAGACCTGAGTTAAATTCTGCTTCAGACATTTACAAGCTGTGTGACCCTGGGCAAGTCACTTAAACTTAGTTTCCTCAAAATGGGAATAATAATAGCATTTACCTCTGAGGGTTATTGTGAGGATACATAAGCCTTAGAACAATATATAAATATTTATTATTGTTGTTATTATTATTATTATTATTATTATAGTAAGATAGGTAAAGAAGTACATGAAGGGATGAGAGAAAGGAATGAGGGCAGTTAAAGATGAAATGTAGAAATTAGTCATCATTAGGATTGGCTGACCAATCCTCTTGTCTTCCATCATTGGCACAAAGACTAAGAACCTGTTCTTTTCTCTTGTCAGTCAGCCAAATAGTCTGGTTCCCAACCTTTTCAGAAGATCATAGATTTAGAGCTGAAAGGGACCTCAGAGGTCACTGAGTCTAGTCCTTTCATTTTACAGATGAGAAAAGTGAGGCCTGGAGAGGTTCATCCTCTTTCCCAAGGTCAAACACATCGTAAGAGGACAAGCCAAGAACCAAACCCAAGCCCTCCGACTGTAAATAGACATTTTTCTTGCTATGCTGTAATTGCCCCCTAACAGAAAATATAATCACAAAACTACTCATTAGTCCTCCCTCAAACTTAGCATCATAGATCCAGAGCTGGAAAGAACCCCACAGGTCGTCTCTCAGAGGTATCAAAATCAAGGCGTGCCCCAAAGCAGCCACAAAACTCCTGACTGCTGCATGAATCTGATTAAATGTAATTGGGAAATGTTTAACAAAATAAATAAAAATACAATATAAAACGGATAATGTTCATTTTATACCTCTTTCTATTTGAATTTGATACCACTGGACGTCAACCTTATGGATAAGAAATTGAGATTGAGTGACATATTGAAGATAACAAAGGTGGGTTAGTATCTGAGGTGATATTTGAACCCAGGTCTTTTGACTCCAGAGCTCTTCCCTTGTACTACACTGCCTCATTTGAAGAGAACATGAGGCAATGATGTTTGTAAGGGACTTGCTCAGGGAGCTGTGATCCCAACTGAAAACCTTGAACAAATCATTAAAATTGACTGATTCACAAGCAGAAATGATGCATGTTCATAGCAGTCAACTCAACCAAAGAGCCTGAATATACACCAAGAGTGGCAAGCCCAGTGGACTAAGTATCAACCTCTGTCAGACAGAAACATGCCTCGCGGCCAAGAAATGCCCCCAAAGAGCTGGCAACAATATTTGCCAAATGCTGTATTGTGAAGTGAGGACAAAGGTTTGCTTGAGGTTTTTCCCCTCCTTTTTTCCCCTAGCTAGGTTGCTCCAAGCATCTCAGGGAAGAAAAAGGGGCAGCAGAAAGCATAGCTGTCTTTGGAAAGAGCAACTGGAGGGCACATCCCCATATGCTTGGGGAGCAGCTATCAACCTTTGACAATGGCAGAGGCCAGAAGTGGAAGAAGCTGAAATCAAATACAATGAAATCTTGTTACAAAAACTAAAAATGTAGGAGAAAACCTGCTACATGTAGGATGTTAGGATCAAAGACCTAGGCTTGGAAGAGGCCTCAGAGGTCATGTAGTCTGACACCATCATTTTACAGGTGATGAAACTGAGACTTCCATGTCAACCATGAAAGAACAGTGAGTGGCCAAGGCCCTCTGCCAGAGGATGGAGATGAGCCCGGTCTGTCAGGGTAGGGAGTTTGAGGGAGTAGGGAGTGAAAAGATTAAAGCGTGCAGGAGTCAAGCTGAAACATTAGGTCAATGGCAGAACATAAAGTAGGAAAACAGATGAGTCAGCAGAAGTTTGGTCCCCTCCAGGTCTTGTATTAAAAACTCTGTTCTGGAGACATTTGGAGAAGCATCGCTTATCCAGCAGGAATGTTGCTCAACCTTTGTATCTTAATGGCTAAACATAATGCAATGAAGACTGTAATCAAGGTTAACTTAGCATTGTCCAAATACTAAATAACTACCTAATCAGCCACCAAAGCTGAAAATGGGAAAGTAAACATCCTCATTGGCTTGCCTAGCAACTCAGCTTGGTACAATAGTTTGGTGCCATTTTTTTATTTCTGAGAGATTTGCTAAAGGACACAGGAGTGTGCAATAGCCAAGCTCCAGATAATATTATTCTGCAGTTGAGTCCTCCTCCCCGTATTTATTTTTATAAATAAATCTCTCTTTTCACAGGTATTATTTATTATGATTCTCTTTATTGCTGTTTTAAGGAGGAGGGGGGAATCTTTTCTTGCATGTTTCACCTTCCTTAAAATTTATGTCATTTCCACTAAGAAGGGTGGTGCTGTCATGGATTTGCTTAAACTTTAGGGGAGACAGACACAGTGATTTTTCCATTTTTCTTTCTGAAACAGCCCTGACTCTATCATTCTACTAGAGTTCTATCACACTAGTCTGTCTCTCAGCTGGGGAAGACAATTACTGAGGAATAGGCAGCAAGGATGCCGAATCTCTTGTCTTCCAGAAGCATACTGTCTACATCATAGTGTTTGTCTGCTTCTCTGCCTCTCTCCCTCCTTCCCTCTGTCTCTCTCTCCTTCTCCTCTCTTTATTTTTATTAAATAACTTTTCTCTGAGGAGGGATGCAAATGCTTTAAAAAGCATTGTAGAAGAGCTGAGGGGAAGAATCCCAAGCACAGAAGGATAGCTCCAAGATCATAGAATGTCTTGGGCAATGTTTCCCAACATCAATTCTGAAACATCTAAGACTGCCACCAGTCATATCAAGGGAGTGTCATGGAATCCTCAGAAATAAAAATGTAAGCTTTTCTTGACTTTTAGGTGAAAGTGTTACAAAAAACAAGTAGCCTCAGGGTTTCACAAATCCAAAATTTCTGGGAATTAGTGGCCTAGAGATCATTGATGAAAGTCTATAGTCCCAGGAGTTCACTAGCTTTCCAAATAGAATACCCCTAAATTAGAATTAATTCTCAAATCTACTTTTACTCACTAGTTTGTTCCTCTTCCCCTTCCAGATGACCTATACTTATGTATGCAAAGTTACTGAATGGTATCAGTGTTTCCCCCTTACAGGTATGGTTACCAATGATTGCAGTAACCCAGAGATAGATGAAAAGATAGAGAAGTTAGTAAGTGTTAGAGCTTGTGAACTAGAGTGATTTGTATAATTTAAAGCTGTTTGGATACAAACAGGTATCCTGGTAGGTGGGGAACAGATAAGCGAGACAAAAGAAGCAGTTTCTCATTTAAGATGTTAGTGTAGAGAGTAGAAAGTCACTGGTCTACCTTTTCCCTAAAGATACATGGGCCTTGCCATCCTTGTGGCTCAGAGCCCTTAGGACTATCAGGCCTTTCCATCTGCCCTTCAGCTGTGTACTCTCCTGTAATTAGAGTGTGAGCACTTGAGAGTAGAGACTATCTTCCTTTCTTATTTGTATCTCTAGTACTTAGCGCATTGATTGGCATATAGTAAGTGCTTAATAAATACTTTCTTATTCATTCATTCATTCATTCATTCATCCATTCATTCATTCCCTACCTGAAGAAGAATTTCAAGTAAAAAGGAAACAACTTCTGGGAAGTATGAAATAGCTAGGTGGTACACTGGATAAAGTGTGGGGTCCAGCTTCAGAAAGATCTGAGTTCAAATCTGGCCTCCTAACACTAGCTAACTCTGGGCATTTCATTTAACCACTGTCTTCCTCAGTTTTCTCAACTACAAAATGGGGATAATAACAGTACCTACCTTCCTGGGTTGTGAGGATCAAATGATAATTTGTAAAGTGCTTAGCACAGTACTTGGCACATAGTAGGTACTTAATAAATGCTAATTTCTTTCCTTCTTAAGAAAGTTCAACAATTTTCACATTTTAAGTGAGCACCCTTTGTTTTTTTTTTAAGTTGCTAATAACATTATTTTTTTTAAAAAGCAATCATTTCTGGATACATCCTTGTATACTTACTCAGGATTTGAACCTTCTCTTGTGACCATGAAAAAGTTAGAAAAAAAGAACCAATACAGTAGCTATGTTTGACAATGCATGTACCATCCTGACCCCCTGAAAACCCCTTCTCTCCTCCTCCAACTGTATGTCCGTTGAGAAGAAGGGGGTAGGTTTCATTATCTATCTCCCAGACCAAGATTGGCTTTTTATTTATTTATTCAATTTTTACAGTTCCTAAGGGATCCACTCTCTTTTCATGCTCTTTTCCTGTAATCCTTGCAAATATCATTCTCTTAGTTCTGCATCACATACGACGAGCATCCAGAGAGGTTGAAATGACTTGGTCATGGTCTCGTAGCCAAGAAGTATCATCGGCAATATCTGGATCCGGGTCTTCCTAACTCCAGATGCAAATGAAGCATTCCATTGATCTGTCTCTTCATTACAATACAGATGGATGCTGGTGGCAGGGAATGAAAGGGCAGGGATAAGTGAGTAAAACAATCTTGGCACTAAGCAGTCCTGGGATCAACTTAATCTGGCATAGAAAAAACTCTGTCCTCTAAAATAACTAACATAATACAAAAGAGAAAGAACCCTTTAAGCCCAAGGAAATACAATTAAAATAGGAATTTAGTGGAGCAAGGAATAAAAATGACTTTGAGCTTTCAATTAGGTACCAGCCAAAAAGAAAATAAAACAGTAAGGAGGGGCCCATTCTTTGGCATATTCTGCTTATCAAAAAGCCAAGAACTCATCTCCCACCTCCAAAGGCATGACTTTAGAATACTAAACGATTCAACTTTTGGGAAAGAAAAGTAATGAAGTGTGAAATGGTTTTGCTCCCCTCCTTTAGGAAAGCAATGGAGACACCTCTTTCATATCCCAAGTTATTAATTTGTTCTCTTCTAAGAAGATAACTCTGTATTCTTTTTATCCATCCTCATCTTTCCAAGAACTTGAAATATTTGATTCAGAAAGAAGCATATCTTAATAAATCATATCTATATGATTGGTGAGGCTGCATGTCCAACCAGACAGGATCTTGATATTGAAGCTAAGGTTGATTGGGAATCAGTTATTGATTCTGAAATATTAGCTGTGTGACCTCAGGTGAGTTACTTAACTGATCTGATTCTGTTTCCCCTTTTGTAATATTGAATATTTCTTACCTCACTGGATTGTTTTAGAAACCAAATGAGATTCATTTAAAATTCTTCACCAACATGAAATCACTATATAAATGCTGGTTATTATTATTAATTATCATAACCATCATCATTAGGAAAAAAATCTCTCATTCAATTTATTTAATGATCTGAATCTCAGTTCCCCCTTTTGTAATACTGAATATTATCTTGCCAGATTATTTTATAAACCAAATGGAATTTATTTAAAGTTCTTTGCCAAAATGAAATAACTATATAAATGCCAGTCATCATCATCATCATCATCATCAGGAAAAAGCTGATGATGCTGTCCAGTGGAGCAAGATAGGAAAGCAGAGACAGCATGAGTAGCAGAGACATAACATAAAGGGAAGAGAGCCAAAGACTCACAATCCCACCAAGTCATGCAGAAATGTGTGATGTGGCAGAAGAGGGGAGCAGAGATGTGGCCCTGATGGGTCTCCTACATTTTTCTTATTGTAGGCGTGATCAATAATGATAATTTGATGGCCCACCTACCCCCAAGCATATGGATTTTTCCTGAAAAAGAAAAAAAGCAAAGAAAGAATTCAGCACATTGCCAAGGGACCATCGACACATTCACTCAAACTGCAGGACAGGGGTAGAGGAAGCCATGTAGGACGAAGAGAGAGGCTGGGGATAGTAGCACCAGATATTTACAGAACAGTTCAAGAGATAGACAGTTACAATTTATACATGGTGCCAAGTGAGCAGGGATTTCTCTCCCTTCCTCTCCTACAAGCCAAAACTTGGTAGAGTCAATCACTGATTATTTGTGAATAAAAGTCAATCGATTTTGTAATGTTGTTCATCCCTACCTCATTTTCTTCACCTGTCCTACCCCCAGCCAGTGTCTAGAATTCCTTTCTCCTCAGTTTCAAAGGCCACATAAAGATGGCACCACATTTTCCTCATGCCCACCCACCACCCCACCCCAACACCTTCTGTTAGAACTCCATTAGACTTTCACCACAGACCCCCAAAGGCTTTTAACAGAACCATACTGCCAGATCCATGCAAACATCCAAAGGGTTTGGCTTTCCTGCCCCAGGCAGGGACACTCTTGCCACCCTTCCAAGGCTCTTGGGATGGGATCAGCACTAGCCATTGAAAACAAGATGAGAAACCAAAGGGAGCAAAGGAAACCTACAGAAAGACATAAAAGCGGAGATGCCCTGGTTGGGTTTTGGGGGTTGTGGGGGAGGGTCTGTCTGAAGGGTCAGATCAGGTGTTGGGTTGTCCACAGGGGTGAGTTTGTATTTCATCTTAAAGGCAATAGGGAGTCCCTGGAGCTTGAGCAGGGGAGTGACAGTCAGACTTTTATTTTAAGAGTATCAGTTATGAAGTTATATGAAGAATGGGCAATCTCGAGAGGTGGTAGGCTCTCCATCCTTGAAGGTTTTTAAGCAGAAACTAGAAAAGCACCTGCTATGGATGTCTTTTATGTCCAATTTGGACTACTTGGCTGTCAACGTCCCTTCTAACTCTCAAATTCTGTGAAGATGATTTAGAAAGAGAAGAGGCTAGAGGCAGGGAAGCGAATCAGGGAGCTACTGCCATAGTACAGGTGAAAGATGTTGAGCATCTGAATTTGGGGGTAGATAGACATGTGAGCAGAGGGAAAAAGGGAAAGATGCTATGGAGACAGACCAACAAAACTTAGCAAGTGATCAGACATTGTGGGTGTGTGATAGGGAGGTGTCAGTGAGGACTGAGGTTATGATCTTCCTAGCCTCAAATCCAATATTTGTCTAATATGCCGTGTGCCTCTGCCATTTTATCAATGGTGTCATTACTGGTATTATTAGTATCCATTCCAATCAATATGGTAGGGAAGAAGGTGTGCTGAATTGGAAGTCAGAAGACCTGGGTTCTAGTTCCATCTCTATCACGAACTCACTGTATGATACCAAGGGAACATGAAAACCATCCACAACCAAGAAATGGCCTCTTCACTCTGTGACCTGGAACTGATATTGGAAGCAATCCAGATGAGAATAGACTAAACTCTCTCCTTCCCTCTTCCCTTTACCTTGGGAATGCAACGTAAAACTGTGTGTGTGCAATACAAGACGGTCCTGCACCAATGCCAGCACAGGGTTCCTTATCATCTCCTTCTCACCAGTTGACTGACCCCTTTACTGTCTGTGAGCTGAGAACTCTCTAAACTTGCTGCTGCTGACTTGGTGAGAAGTGGTGTGCAATGCTCTGTTCTCCAGGCCTAACCATTACTGCTTTTCCTACTGGCCCCCTAAGTTGTCTTGGGTTGGAAAACTGTTTCATCCTGACTTTTCGTTGGTTCTTCCACTCCAGAATTTCATTTGAAGCATTATTTAAACTACTTCATAGAGCTGGAAAAACAATAACAACATTCATCTGGAAGAACCAAAGGTCCAGAATATCCAGGAAACAAATGAAAAGAAATGCAAAGGAAGGTGGCCTAGCTGTACCACATCTTCGATTGCATTATAATGTAGCAATCATCAAAAGTACTCGATGCTGGCTAAGAAATAGAGTGGTGGATCAGTGGAATAGGTTAGGTATGCAAGACACAACAGTCAATGACTATAGTCATCTACTATGTGAGAATTCCAAAGACCCCAGCCTCTGGAGTAAGAACTCACTATCAACCAAAACTGCTGGGAAAACTGGAAAGTAGTGTGGCAGACAGTAGGCAGAGATCAATATCTTACATCCTTTACCAGGATAAAATCAAAATGGGTTCATGATTTAGACATAAAGACTGATACTTGTAGTATACCAGGAGACCAAGGAATAGTTTGCCTATCAGATCTATGGAGAATGGAAGAACTGATGACCAAACAGGAGATAGAGATCATTACGAAATGCAAAATGGATCATTTTGATTACATTAAATTGAAAAGTTTTTTGCAGAAACAAAGCCCATGCAACCAAGATTAGAAGGGAAGCAGAGAACTGGGAAAGAATTTTGACAACCAGCGTCTCTGATAAAGGCCTCATGTCTACCATATATTTCTACAACACAACTAAGCCAAATTGATAGGAATACAAGTCATTCCCCAACTGACGAATGGTCGAAGGATATGAAGAGGCAATTCTCAGATGAAGAAATTAAAGTCATTCATAGTCATATGAAAAAATGCTCTAAATCACTATTGATTAGAGAAATGCAAATCAAAACAATTCTGAAGTACCACATCACACCTATCAGATTGGCCAACGTGACAAAACTGGCAAATGATAAATATTGGAGAAGATGTGGGAAAATTGGAACATTAATGCATCGTTGGTGGAGTTGTGAACTGATCCAACCATTTTGGAGAGCAATTTGGAATTGTGCCCAAAGGGCTATAAAAATGGGCATACCCAGCAACAGCACTTCTAGGGCTGTATACCAAAAAGATCATACAAATGGGAAAAGGACCCACGTGTTCAAAAATATTCATAGCAGCTCTTTCTGTGGTGGCAAAGAATTGGAAATGGAGAGGATGCCCATCCACTGGGGAATGGCTGAGCAAGTTGTGGTCTATGAATGGAGTGGAATACTATTGTGCTATAAGAAATGATGAGCAGGCGAACCTCAGAACAACCTGGAAAGACTTGTATGGTCTGATGCTGAGTGAAGTGAGCAGAACCAGGAGAACGTTTGTAGACAGCAACAGCCACCTCCTGTGATGACTAATGTTGACAGACTTAGCCAGCCCGTCTCAGCAATACAAGGATCTAAGACATCTCCGAAGGCCTCGTGATGGAAAATGCTGTCCACGTCCAAAGAAAGCACTAAGGAGTCTGAATGCACATCGAAGCATACTGTTTGTTATTTTTTCTTCTGCTGTTGTGTTTTGTTTCCTTTCTGACGGTTCCTCCTATTGGTTCGAATTCTTACTTACAACATGACTAATGTGAAAATATGTTGAATAGGAATGTATATGTATAGCCTATATCAGATTGTGTGCCATCTTGCAGAGGGAGGAGGGGAGGGAGGTTGAGAAAAATTTAAAACTCAAAATGTTACGGAAGTGATTGTTGATGAATCAAAATAAACTAATAGAAAATGAAGTAATTCAAGGGATGTCCTCTTTAAGAAGAAAAAAAAATCAGACTCGGAGGGGAAGACCTTCAGGGTTGCTGGCCAAAAGAGAAACAGTTACTATTGATATTCACTCAGCAAGTATGCACAGAAGAAATCTGTGTCTGGGGTGACAAAGTTGAGTGTTTTTGTAACATTCCTCTTTACACACATAGGGGCACTCTGGGCCTGGTGAAACCTGTGTATCCAAAGGAGTCAACAAGAGGTGTGAACTCCGGGGGCTTCAGGGCTGCTGCGAGCAGCAAGGGTTAACAGGTTGAACTGCAGGGTTGCAGGCTAGAGGAGTTGACGCCTCGTCTGGGAGGCCCCTCATCTGGGGCGGGTCTGCCTCCTATAAAAGGAGGGCATCCTGCCCCTCAGAAGCACTGTCTCCAGTGGACCTGAAGTCTCTTCCTCTCAGCTGCTGGAGAAGACAAGCAATTGGAGAGAGAAGAATGGCCGCTGCTAGGGAAACGCTGCAGGAATGGCAGAGAGAAACCAACTGTAACATCTGTAGGAGCTACTTCTCTGAGCCAGTCACCATGGGGTGTGGGCACCGCTTTTGCAGAGCGTGTCTCTCCCGGAGCTGGAGAGTTGCAGCCCCAGCTTTCTCTTGTCCTGAATGCAGGCGAGTGTCCCAGGTCAGAGAATTCCCGGCAGTCGATGGGCACCTAGCGCGGTTGACTGACCTGAGCCAAGAGCTCTGCTCCCAGCTTGTGCAGAGCACTGAGGCACAGAGCCGGTGTACCAGGCACAAGCACGTGCTCAAGGTGTTCTGTGAAGAGGACCAGACACCCCTCTCTGTGAGATGTTCCCGGAGCCCAGGGCATGGGGCTCACCAGCTCTCTCCTGTACGAGAGACAGCTCACAGTTTCAGGGAGAAGCTCCAGCGCATTCGGACCCGCGTGCGGAAGCATTTGAAGGAAGCTGAGAAACTGCTCGCTAAGGGGCAGACACCTGCTGTTGACTGGCGCCGCATGATCTCAGCAGAATATACCAAACTTGAGGACTTCCTCCTGTCGGAAAAATCCCGACGCCTTGAGAGGATGAAGGAGGACGAAAGGGCAAGCCGGGCCAGACTATCCCAGCGTCTGCAAACCCTTCAGGACCTCCTGCTAGAGCTGCAGAGAGCTGACCACCGACCCAGTGTGGATCTGCTACAGGGAGTGAAGCAGTTGCTGGGGAGGAGCGAGTCAGTGTTGTCCCAAAGGGCCAAGGCTGCCACCCCAGAGCTGGGAGAAGACCCCCTCCCTGGAGTGATAGAGATCCTCAGCGGTTTCCGAGTGGACATCACCCTGGACCCCACCTCAGCCGGTCCCTGTGTGACCGTTTCTGAGGATCTAAGGAGCGTGAAGGCTGAAGAAGGCTGGCAGGTGGAGAACCCGCACCCCGAGGACCTTGCTCGCCATTACGTCTTTGCTGAGCAGACCTTGAGCTCAGGCAGACAGTACTGGGAGGTGGACGTGACTCAACTGCCTCAGTGGACACTGGGGATCCATACCCCACACTCAAGAATAAAGAGGGGCAGGAACGTGGACTCCTGTCCCCCTGTGTTTCTGCTTCGCTGTGTCAAGAAAGAAGAGGGTTCCTATTTCCAATCATATCCTGGATCGCTGAACTACCGAGTGAGAGGCCCTGTGCCCAGGATTGGGGTGTACCTAGAAGATGCCCCTGGCACGATTGCCTTTTACAACGTTCTCCAGCGGTCCCTCATTTATAGGTTCTTCCCCATTGTCTTCACAGAGCCCATCTCACCCATCTTTTCTCCTGGCCCCCCACTTCCAGGAACAAAGGCTGGTCCCATGACTCTCTGTCCAGTGGACTCTCATCTTTGTGCTTGCTGCTATTCCCCTCTGTGAGCATTTCTCCGGGGAGCAATTCTCAACCCAACCCTGGGCTCCCTGGCTGTGGGCCCTCAATTTCCAGCCTTCCCTGCAAGTCTACTTCATGATGGAGCGCCTCACTGCTCACAAAATAGAGACTTTTCTTCCACGGTGTAAACTGATTTGAACTTTTGTCACTCCCATTCCCTTGCGATTTCTGTAACCTTTACTTTGCACTCTGTTTGATATAAAATGAAATAAATTTTGCCGTTCACTGTGCTTGTCCATATTTTTGTTGTTTTTCATTTCGTTTCAGTCCTGTCCAACACTTTGTGACCTTACATGGGTTTTTTTGTTTTTGTTTTCTGTTTGTTTGTTTTTTCCCCCAGAGATGATGGAGTGGTTTGCCTTTGCCTTTTCCAGACCATTTTATGGATGTAGAAACTGAGGCAAACAAGGTGAAATGACTTGTCCAGGGTCACAGAGCTACTAAGTGTCTGAGGCTAGACATGAAGTTAAAAAAAAAATAATAAGAAGACTTCCTAACTCCAGGCCTGGTATTTTATCCATTTTCCCCCATCCAGCTGCCCCCTTATGCACATGAGAATAAAATTAATTTCAAAGGGATAATAAAATTAGTTGGCAAGCATTCACAATGCCCTGTGATTGACTTCTACTCCCTCAGAATGTTCACATCCCTAATTGGGTATGGGTGTGGGAATGGCTATTTAAGGGCAGGTAACTATTGAGTGTTTGTCTCTTCCAGACACAGTGAGAATCTTGGTAGAAAGTTCTAGTACAAATTTCAGAAAGAAATACTCTCTTTCATCACCCTGCATTTGGTTTGAGGTTCTATTCTCACTTTTCACTCTTCTCTATGATGGGGCCAGGACCCCTCTAGTTCTGTACTGCTCCCTTCACCCAGGGCAAGAGGGGCCTTTCCAGTTAATTCCTCAAGCTACCTACGCTAATACACTGCTGCACCCCATCTTTCTTCTGGTTCAGCTGTTCCAGGGTTTTTCCTGGGATGATATTTTCTGGGCTTTCAGAGGTTAATAGGAGAGGGTAAGAGAGACTCACCTCTTAGTCCGCCATCTTGGCTCCCCGAAGTGGAAGACCTGAGCCTCATTTTCTTAAACTTTTTTTTTTAAAAAACCCTACAATAATGCTTGTATACTCTACTTCTCATAGTTGTTCAAAGAAAAAAATGTTTCATAAACCTTAAAAGTATATAAAACTAGAAATCTGAGTAGTTATTCTCAGTTATTATTAATAGCACCCTTACACTAATGGCTGAGGGTCTCTAGGTCACAACAGTTGTTTTGACATCTTTTTTTAAAAAATGCTAAGCCCAAAACTTCCCTGAAAATTCATAACAGAGCTAGTAATTGGGGTCCCTAAGCAAAAACATCCTCAGGGGGGTCCTGTCATCCCTCATTGATTGCCGAATAGAGACAACTCTACCCCTGAGCTTTGCCACATTATGGGGGCTACTTAAGACATGTTTTATCTGCAGAGAGAGAAAAGCCCCCTTGCAGGGATTGTGTCTCTTGAGTTTTCAAGCTTTGCAGGGACTTCTGGGACAGGAGTAAGAACAATGCTGAAACTCATTATTTTCCTTACTACTGTTTCAACTCCCCTTTGCTTTTTCTACTCCAGGGCTGCATGATAAAGCTCCCCTGGGACTCATGGACAACCTGCTCTTGGACACTGAAGAGGAAGTCCATTACTGTTTCCTGCCCCTGGACTTGATCCCCAAAGTGTCACCCCACCCTGGTGACAGAAGACAATCTGCTGTGCAGCTGGCTGAAAATGTGGCTCTGATAGAGTCTGAGTGTAGCCAGTTCTGTTTCATGGGTGATTGTAAAGCTTCTCAGACAGGGCCAAAAGGGGCCAGGCTGTGCTGCCCTCCTGGCCGCTTCTCTCACATCTATCACTTTATTTTGTTTTTAAAATGCTCTGCTTCTCTCCCTCCCCATTAGGCCCCCAAACCCAGATGCCCCACAAATGTAAGAGAGGGGACACAACATCAAACAATGATTTGTTCTGCTTGGCCCCTGAGAATAGAACTGGGGAAAAAGAAGTCTAAGTTGCAGAAAGGAAAATTGAGGTAGGGTAAAAGGAATAACTTTCTAAAAGTGAAATAAAGGGATGGAGTTCTTCAGCATTTGAAACATTCAAAAGGATGACCAAGTATCTGAGATCATGCAGAGGGAATTCCTATTCAAGTACGCTTAGACTGGATGACTTCCCAAGTCCCTTCCAACTGCTGAGGTCCTAGGTTCCGATCCCACTCCATCCCCGTTGTGGAAGACGAGCCGCCCAGACTTGGACTGTGCCTTGGCTCAAGGGGAGTGAGCATGGGAGTCATGGCAGAGCCAGCCACTTGGAAACCACTTAGCATTAGGCTCCCCAGTGACCTCCTGAGAACTCTTTTGGCATCTTTATTTCATGACTGCCTGTGAGCAAAGGTAGCAACTGGAAGCTCTGAGTTTTGGTGTCAAGTGTTTCTGGAGAAGCAACATAGTTTCATAGGAAACAATCTACCCTGAACTTCCAGAAATTTCATTTTTCAGGGGGTCTTACCATCATCTTGGGAGCCAAACCTGAATAAGTTCCTGCTGCTTGCCTCAGTTTTTCTCACTATGAGATGAGTCCCAGGTGATTACATAGAAGCTGTTCTCAACCTTTCCTGACCACTGAGTAAGAAAAAAGAGGCTTTAAACTGTCACGAGTTCAAGAGAATCATAGAACATAAGGGCTAGGGGGAACCTTATGAAATAGGAATTGCTTCCAAGAGCTCCCCAAATGACCAGTGACTCCTGGATCAGCCCCTACCCCACTATTCAGAAGAGAATGTTACAGCTGGAAGATGCCTTAGAAATCATCTTGTCCAACTCTATCATCTTACAGAGAAGAGGACACAAGGATTGCCTATGAAATTAGCTAGCAGAAGATGGAATCGCCTTCCTTGGAGTTTTAAAAAAGACTATCCGCTCCTATCTGAGAGGAACCTCCCTCTTTCACCCTTCCACATCCTACTCGGCATTCTTAGAGGATATAAATGAGTTGAAGACTCGTCTAGCTTTTTGATTATGTGAAAATAGCTGGATGAAGTAATAGCTGAGCTAGGCTTTGAGGATAAGGTGTGATTAGGATTCCAGATATTATTCCATACAACAGTTTCAAAGCCATCAGTCATATGCTTCTGAACCTCCTAGTTAATTCACGCAGGATTTTAGAGTTGACTCCATTTCTGCCAAACGTATTCCAGTCCAGGCAGGGACAACCTGCATGTGCAGCCTGCCAGCCAAGACTTCTTGTCCAGCTAACTCTTATCTAACTGGCAAGAGAACTGCCTCTTTCTGGAATGACCTAAACTCTTGCCAAGGGGTTAAAATGCTAAGTGCCAGGGCGGGGTATGTTCTGTTCTGTAGGCATAAGCTTCGGAGCCCCAAACCTGACAGAACCAACCTTAGCCCATCATACTTTTACACAGGAAAAGAAAGCGATTCTAAACATCTATCACATTTAAAGCAACAAAATCAAAATCCAATCAAAATGGATCACAAATTGTTTCAGACCAAAGACTGTCTAATGGAATCAACAACACTGGAAAACTGGGGGAAAGCATAGAAAATGAAAAGAAATAATTAAGGTTTGAATAAGCACAAGACTAAAAACAACTTCATTAACTCACTGTATTTTCTCTTGCTTTTCAAGTGAATTTTCTCTGCTCACAGAAGGATTTGTTACCACATAATTGTGCCAACATCGATATTTTGGAAGCAGAAATGGACATTTTGGAAATTCCAGAGCTCACAGAGGCAAGTAAGGGTGCAAAGGGTGAACATGGGTACATCCTCCAGGGAAAATTCTGACACCCTTCCCCGACTCACATTCTAGAATAACTATGGCTGAAGCATTTTGTAAACCTTCAAGTGTTATATAGCTGGTTGTGAGTATTACATGAGAGACACCACGTGTTTGGAAAGAGTACTGGACTTAAAATCAGAAGATCAATCTTCAGCTCTACAAGATGTATATCTCTAGACAAGTCAAATGACTTCCCTGATCCTCAGTTTTTTTATCTGTAAAATAGGGATAAAATTTTCATTTCTTACTTCGAACACTGTGAGAAAAGTGCTTCATAAACTTGAAAGCATTAAAAATGAATTGTTATTGTTATTAATTGGAAGGGAAAAAAAGAGCTAAAAAGTTTGCCTTACTCCCACATGCCAGATAGCCATCTGACACTTTGGTTTGTGTGAGAGTGAGTAAAAGAAGAAAATTGATCATTGGAAACTGGGTTCTAATATGACTTGGACTTACACAAATGGAGAAGTCAAATTTAAACAACCAGAAACTTACTTGGAACCCTCCATCTCTTCCCTACTCCCTGCCTAACTGAGTGTAATGTGCTATCCATGTTATTGGGCATGTGGTAAGCACCAGAAATGCTCACAGTGGGGTACAGAGCACAGTGGTGTGAGCACCTCCCCTGAGACTCTACCTGGGGGGAGTTGATGGTGGATGGGTAAGATGTTAACATGAGCATAGAGTGTGTTTAATAAAATTGTTTGTTAAATGCATGGATGAATGAGTGAGGAATGCACACAGAAAAAAAAGAAGATCCAGAGATCTGAGAAAATCTTGCAGGAACAGAGTTTAATGTCTCTAGGAAGCAAGCATTGTTTAAAATTATTGAGGATCCTGAAGAAATTTTGTTTATGTGAGTTAAAACTACTGACATTTACCTTATTGGAAATTAAAATTCTTCTCCCTTCATGCTGTATTTCAAAGGACTCTGAGCGTGTGAATGTGACATAACAGAGTTGACTTTTTGATCACGGTTTGACTATATAATACATATATATGTGCATGTATATACACATATTTTATACATATAGTCAAGCCATGATGGTGTGGTATTATATAATATATGTACACATATATGTTTACTTAATTAAAATATATATTCTATATATAGTATTTACTCATTGCCATAGAACCAAAAGGAATAAAACAATATATACTAAGTAGTGCCACTATAATATACTAAATAAGCACCACAATAATAAGTACCACTACAATATACTAAATAAGGAACACAATATTTCTATGTTGTTTTTTTTTTCTGAGACCTAATCAGCCCACGATTTATAGGTATGCTCCCAATCCAGGAATTCCTGGTGCTTAAGACCAGGCTCTAGTAGCATCTTCCACTGATTTTCCAAAATATCAAAGTCCACTTGGGGAACTTAAGAACCGGGGTTCCTTAACTAGCATTTGTCTCACCTTCAAGGGCAGCCATTGGCTATCTGAATCTGGATACTGATTCTTCCTCTGGTTACTCTACTTCAATTTTCCCCCCACCCCCTCACTGCTCAGCTCATAATCCTCCTCTTGCCCAGAGGCATAACTTTGGAGTCACAGCCTTATGACAGAAAAGCCTCTCCAGGGCCAAAAGTAGCTATTCTTCGGGTCAGTGTCATCAGGTCTTCCTTTTCTCTCTCCTCTCCAAGGTTGTGCCTACACCACACATCCTGTCTTCCCTGGCTTTTTGGTCCTTTCCATATCAGTCAATGCTGGGTGAACATCTCCACTTTTGGAAGCTTTACAAGGACTGCTTAAAAAACATGGAGTCAAGTACTTATCAGTTAGAGCATAGATATAATCCCTGTTACAGTTATTTGTGTATACCTTGTGTCCTCCTGCTGTATCATGAGCTCTACCACAGCGAGTGTTGAATATTATTTAATATTTGTATCATTTCCAGCATACATTATGTAATAGATTGTTGCTGTCAATAAATGTTTCATGAATATTTCAATAAATTTTCATGAATAGTCTAAATACTAAGTAGCAATCCCATAAATATTTTCTATTGCCTTATAGCATTAACTCTGGATTACAAAGCTCAACAAAGTCCAACTCCAGTGCTAATCATAGATGCAGGTGTCCCCAGGTTCTCTCGGACTATGTCAGTGGAGATGCTTTGAGTATAGTCTAGGCAATAGACTATGTCCACTAACTAAGACCCTAGCTAAATAGGGGGAAGTTCATCACTAGGAGGCTTGCTGGTTGCTAAAGAATTCTTTGATCACAGAAATATTAGAAACAAAGAAAAAAAGTGAATAGCCTCCAGTTCTAGCCAGCCCACCAGCCCTCTTTCACTTCTGTAGTGATGATGGCAAAGCAGTGGAGAAGGGGATGTTTTTGGACTGTCTATACCCAACAACTTAACTCTTAATACCCTCTATGTAACATCTTTGTCCAGTGGCCAACAAGTGGACAAATGGACCTAGAGGAAATGAGTCATGTTGACCTTGACATTCTTACTATAAATGAGGCCAGAAAAGAAAAAAGAAGGTCCAGCAACATGGAAGGATGGTCCTCACACAGCTTCTTCTTGGATAGGCAAAGAAATAGATTTTTGTCACATTTCCAAAGGCAAGAAGAAACATCATTTCAAGTGATCCTTGTTCATCTTTTATTGCAGTGCTCATGGTAAGTACCTACAAAAAGATCATTGCAACATGTACCAACATCTGTTTCAGCGTATGAGAAAGTAGAGAAATTTCATGAAGAACTCAACATGATCTTCCAAATTAAATCAATGTATACTTTAATATTTTACATCTTTGATGCAAATGTAACCACCAACCAGAGAGGAAGGTAAAAAAACATGCTAGAAAACATGATTCAGAAGTATGTTTTCTTTAAACGAGACAGGCCAAAGATTTGTAGACTTCTTTGTGTAAATGTATGTATGCGTATATAATATACATATGTTTGCATACATGAGTTAGGGAGCACTGGACGTAGCAAACACTGAATAATTGAATAACATCATGAAAAAGGAAAATGATTACAATCTATCAGACAGGAAACAACTGGTTACCAGTATAGGAGCCATTTTCAAATGAACTATGTATAGTCACAATATAAACTTGTTAGAGCAAAGATAATGAGGAATGAAATTGGGGAAACTCCAAGTTGATATATTTTTAAAGCTTTTGACACTGAAAAAAATGACTAAAAGAACAGATATAACTCAGGCTATTACCATTTCCTTGGGAAGTTTAACCAATGTAAATCAATTACCACAATAAGGAGATTTTTAAAAATCTAGAAATTGTTTCAGGCAGCAAACATTTGATTTTCTTGGCAAATGGAGACCATTGGCAGCTAAAGAAAACTACAGTTTAGAATATAAACTCATTTGCAAAATCTTACGGAAGAAGATGGTTAAAATTATAAGCCGTATCACCTCATAAAAGAGAAGCAGCAGAGGAAGACACAGGTTTACAGAAAGCTTGGCAAGAGGCCCAGTTAGGCCAGATCACCCCCAAGAGCATTGAAGGATAAAATTGGAAGGAAGAAAACATGAAAAATGAAAAAGATCTGTCATGATCTCTATAAGAAATTATGTTCTCCATTAATGAACAGTGGAACTACTTGTCCTATTTGAACTCTTAATGTAACCCCTGGTATGCTGCATGATGAAATAGAAACATCACTAAAGAAAATAAATATGGGGAAAATAACTGGACTAGGCCAAGTATATGGGTCCTATGGTGGAGGCAAATAATTTTTGAAGGCATTAAGGGATCTTAAAGATATCTGAAAAGAGTGATGATAACAGGTGTTTGGGGAAAAAAATGACTCATTACCCCCCCAAAAAAGTAATCAAGAAAATTCAATAACTATTGACCCATAGAATAACTGGCATTTATATAATGCTTTTAAAGTTTTGCAAAGTACTTTACATAGGTTATCTAATTTGAACTTTACAACTATCCCTGGTCAGGATACGAGTATTATTCTCTCCATTATACAGATGAGGAAACTGAGACCCAGAGAGGTTAAGTGACTTACCCAGAGCTGCACAGCTACTAAGTGTTGGAGACAGAACTTATACTCAGATTTTCCTGACTTCAAGGCCATCACTCTATTCACTATGTCACATTGCTCACTTTCCCATCTACAAAATCCTTGTGAAAATAACCAACACATGTATAGAGACCATCATTTAAATGGTTTAAGAAGGTTATAGGCTTTCTCAAACAGTGTTCTAGAACCAAGTCTTTTAAAGCATACAACTAAAAGGGGCAGCAAATGCAAGATTCTTCTGTGCTGAGTTTTAAACTATAAAAATTTTTGATTCAATAGAGCAAAATACCACTTTAAATGCTCTCCTCCAGGGAGGTATGTATCTCCCGTGTGTTGTAATTATAGAAGCTTCTTTGAAAGATGTGACAACCAAATAACTTTGTTCATTAACAGTGATGATAAATATCAAGGAAGGCATAAAATAGGTAAATGTATGTCTGACAAAGGTGTTTGTCACTAAATGATCCAACAGAGTCCAAGTGGAAGAGAGACTGCTAATAGATGGTGATGTTCCACATATGCTCCTGTTTCTATATGGATGTGTTGATGGAGCCAAGCCCTGGAACCCTGTAGAGCTTCCTAGATGAGATCCATAATTACCCAAAAGAATTCAGTCTACCCATCCACCCCGGAAAAAGCACATGGATGAAGAATGACTCTTGTTCAGGCTGTACTGTATAATTGAATGGATGGCCCCTAGAGTTGATCCCGCAGTACATCCATCTTGGACAAACATTGCAGATAGGCAACGAACTGGGTGAAGAATGGAATCGGAAGAAATGAGACTGGGTTACACATGTGAAATTGTGTAGCACTTTTGTTGACTCCAAGCTTTTTCTTGAAACATAGGCCCATCATTTTAAAATCAATGGTCTAGTCATGAAATGCCACAGTTTCAAAAAAAAAAGTTCTAGGTCAACACAAAGGGAAATGGAAAGGCCCCAGGTAGATGTGAATAGACCACAATGTAATACTAACAAAAAAAATTACACAAGAGAAATGGCATAAAATCAGATGCATGACAGGAAACAGGTGGGTTGGTCATGAATCAAACTTGAGGGATATCTGGTGGAGAGTCCACATGCTTTGCTGGGACCCAAGCGATATCAAGAGACCTATAGAAAGGCCGAAGATCCATTGGGTGAACCCATTATGGAATATTTATGGAAGGACATGGATCAGAGTTAAACAGATGAGAAGTAGCAGGGGGATAGATTTTAACTACCGTCACTGGAGTGATTATCCATATCATTGCGATCACAGATACATCATCAAAGGATGAATAGAGCTGAATAGATTTCCTTATCCATTAAAAAAAAAGACAGAAATTAGATGATGTACTAAAGGATTTCTAAGCTCTCTTCTAGCTCCAAATCCGTGATCAAAAGGATTGCGCTTACTTAGTCAAGGGGAGACAAAGTGACCTCTGACACTCTTCACACACAGTGCTCCTGCCACGTTTCTTTCAGTGAATCAGATTTAGATGGAAGCAAACTGTACGTTACAGGGAATGGTGTTCTCTTCCAGCATGTCAGGTAAATCCCTGAATATTTCTCCTCTGGGAAAAAGATCCCATTGAAAATATGAGTTTAGCTTGAGTTTTACCACACATAAGACCCTAAGCTGCCCAGAAAGGGTCCCTAAACTGCAGAGGGATGAGATAACTTCCATTTTCTTGCTTTGTTGACCATTGTGACATTAAAGTCATGAAAAGGAGCCCAGTTTCAACATGGGTTCTAATGTTGCCTTTCTAGGAATAAACTAGCTCCCTGAACTCTTGTACGGACAAGATCCAGGATAGCAGCACAGAGAGCCAGGAATTGGAAGGTAGTTACTTCAGTCACTCATAGCTCCCATGCTTGAGGCCTGCATAATACATAAGAACATTAGTTACCCAACTTATATATTTGTGTTCATCGTGCTTCATCCCAAAGAAGAGTCACTCATGTGAACTATTAGGGAATCTCTGGTTCAATTTGGATGGCTTCTGGAATGATCACTTGTTAACCTGATGTTCCTAGAGTATTCTTATAAATACATATTCTCATAAAAATACGACCAGAATTTCTTAAATTTTAATGAGGGAAGTATATGTTGGAGATGATAGGTTGAAACTAGTGCTATGTTCTTAGTATTATTGGTTTAAAGAATAAACATCCTCAAGGTTGAGGGTGAAGGGTTTGGGGCAGGGGGGGAAAGACTCAAGTTCTCCATGACAAAGTGTTTCTTTTGGATAGGAATTGGCTGGGAACCCGCACGCTGCCCCTAAGAGAGACAATTTCAGAGGTATATGAACTCTGGACCTTCTTGGACAAGAGGGACATCACCTATAAACTTATGAAAGTTGCTCTGAAAACACATCTTGAACCCAAAACTCCAACTCACAAGTTGCTTGGTAAATGAGTTTATTGATCCAAATCTGCAGTTTAATATCAAGGGTAGGGGTGTCAAAGATTGCAAAGATGTGGTAACATGAAACTGGATATGGCTAAGGAGAGTGTATGAAAGAAACAACAACCTAGAGTCAGAAATCAAAGTCTCCATCTAGAGGACAAATTTATTACTAATTCCTCTTAGGATAAGAGCCTGAGTGTCATGATCATTATTATCATAAAATAATAGCTGTCAAGAATTCATAAGGCCCTGAACACTCTTCGTAAGAACCCTGGACATGGAAAGCAACCATATCTGCCCTTAGTGAGCTTACATTCTATTCTTGGTTTACTGAGTACTTAACCCCAACTGACCTCAAGTGAAAAGTAAATAATTTAGTTTGGGCACAGCTGTATTAAATGTAAACATCCATTTCTCTTACACATCTAGATATACCTTCTCTCTGTAGAAATTTTAATGGTTCTAGAGTGATAGCTCTACCACCATCACCAATCCTCAGATAACGCTTAGGTCCATTCTTTTGCAAAATGTTAATATTTTGGTTTTTCCCAACTACAGGTTAAAAACAATCTTTAACATTCATTTTTTTAAATTTTGAGTTCCAAATTACCTCTGTCCCTCCCTCCCCTTCCCCGTCATTGAGAAGGCAAGCAATTTGATAGAGGTTATACAAGTGCAGTCATGCAAAGTATATTTCCATATTAGTCATGTTGTGAAAGAAACCACAGAACAAAAAAAAAAGAAAAGAAAAGAAAAAGAAAATTTTTTAAAGTATGCTTCAATCTGCGTTCTGATGCCATCAGTTCTTTCTCTAGAGGTAGATAGCATTTTTCATCATGAGTTCTACAGAATTGTCTTGGATTGTGATATTGCTGCAAATAGCTAAGTCATCCACAGTTGATCACAATATTGCTGTTACATCTTAGATTCATTCTTACCAATTTCTATGAAATGTCCCAAACACTAAAAGTAGACACTTAAGAACCACAGTCAGCCCCTGAGATGGAGCTGGAGAATCGTCTACCCCAGGGGTGGGGAGCTTTCCACCTCGAGGCCATATGTGGCTTTCTAGGTCCTTGGGGGCAGCCTTTTGATGGAGTCCAAGTTTTGCAGAACAAATCTTTTTTATTAAGGGGATTTATTCTGTGAAGCTTGGATTCAGTCAAAGGGCTGCGCTTGAGGACCTAGAGGGCCACATGTGGCCTCGAGGCTGCAGGCTCCCCACTCCCAGTCTACCCCAAATGTCCACTTTAATAGAGTACGTTGCTTTAGAGATAGTAGTTCCTGAGGGAACCAGGCTTCTCAGCTCCCTGCTGCTCTCCCTAGAATAATAACTCACATTTCTTTGGTATTTACCACTTACAAAGCACTTTCTTAACAGAAACCCCATGAAATGCAAAGTACAAATATTATCATCCCTATTTCACACACTATAAATGACCAAGTGTCCACTGCGTTGGCATATCCAAATCTGATTCACTGAAAGAAATCTGTGGAGAGAAATGTGGCAGGAGCACTGTGTGTGAAGAGTGTCAGAGGTCACTTTGTCTTCCCTCGACTAAGTAAGTGCAATCCTTTTGATCACGGATTTAGAGCTAGAAGAGAGCTTAGAAATCCTTTAGTACATCATCTAATTTCTGTCTTTTTTTAATGGATAAAGAAACTGAGGTTCAGAGAGGTTGAATGACTTGCCTAAGATCACACAGATGGGTTTGGATACAGGCCCTCAGACTCTGAATTCTGTGCCCTGCCCATGGCATCCAGCTATCTCTTAGAAATCGGAAATGTTGGGCACTGAGTTCGGGGCCTCGTAGTTGCGTGGCCTCATAGTGATGTTGAATCTCTGGGTATTTACTGCATAAGTCCTAGAAATCCCCTACCTCATTCCCCCTTCTGGTTCTGTGATCTCTCCATTGTAACTGGTTTTTCTTAGATGAATCTTGGGCAGAAGAGATCACAGTCTATGCACCTCATCATCAGATCATCAGATGTTTATGTAGGAAGCCACTGGTATGCAATCTCCCTCCAGACCCTACTGAAGGTACTGCTCTCTGTGGGTTTGCCTTTCTCCTCTTCCTTTCCGATTTGTTTACTGTACTTCACTAGAAGTTGTCACCATGACCCATAATAATAATAGTTTAAATTTTACATAGGACTTTAAGATTCATAAAACACTTTGTAGTATTTCATTTGATTCCTAGAACACAGTGAAGCAGGTACTGTAAATATTATTATTCCCATTTTCTAGATGAGGAAAGTGAGGCTTACAGGCTAAGTAATAACTTTCCCACCTTCATCGAGGTAGTAATTGGCAGGTTTGCAATCCAAGCTGATGTTTTCTGTCCCTAAGTGCGCTGCTTATTTCACTGTGCCGTTCATGGACAACTGTAATAAATTTACAAGAGTCTACCCACATGCTTTTTCTACCAAAATCCAGTGGCCTTGAGGAGTGGGATGATGGGCTGAGGAGGGAGGGCCCCTCATTTGGTTTAGGATTGAGCACACTGCGTCAAGGGTGATTTTCAGGTACCATCAGAGAAGAGCTTCCCTAGAGAGCAGGGGGAAGGCTGGAAGCCCGGCAGAGAGCACCTGTTGAGATGTTAGCTGGAAAGATCTCCTATGCTTTGGCTTCCTGCTAATTTAGTCTGGCTGACAGGGAAGGTGGAAGACCCCAAAGTATCTTCTGTTAGAGGACGACGCAGGAAAATGAGATGGGAAACTAGAGAACCCAGAGGAGACCTGCCTCTTTACTAGGGAGATGAATGCTTGGAACCATCTGATTTCCTTCCTCAGTATCCAGAACTGCTGTCTAACCCCCAGAGAGTGTATTGGGTTACATATGGCCAGACTCTGCTAATGCATGGAGATGGACAAATGTTCAGATACATTCTCAGTATCCTCAGACTTGACAAACTGTTTTTATCCATTAAATTTACGTAAGTGAAAAAAAGGAAAATTACCTGAAGAAGGTTGCCTAGATTGATATCAGCTCTATCCAAAGGAGATATATTTGGGGCCATTGGGAAGGGTAAATTATTTCTGATATGTGAGCTGAGGTATTCTCCAAAAGAAATGAAACAAGCATTTTGGTTTCAATTCAGAAGGAAATTTAAAAGTCTTGGAACAGGAAGGGACCACAGAAATAATCAAATCTCTGTTTTACAGATGAAGGCTCCTGAGCCCAACGGATATTAAGTGACTTACTTGCCTAAGGCCACACAATAAGAGACAGAGCAGGTTTTGTGTCACTTGGTCCCTATTTGGTTTACTATCAGATGCTAGCTAGAGATGCTGTAGCACCAACATGATAGAGGAACGCGGAATCCCATGAGCAAAGTCGTATCAAAGACTTGGGAGATTAGAGGCCGCTGAAATTCTCTTCTCTCTTCCCAAATTGGTCTGAAGCCTGCGCTCCGGACCTCACCTTCACCCCGGGGGCACAGAAGAGCCGCACGTTTAGAAGAACTTTTTGCACTGGGATCCAGGGGAGGGGAGCGGGCGCCAGCCACAGAGCTGAGAGCGTGGGGACGGTGCCCGCCACCACAGGGCCGCCCATCGGTAGGGGGAAGTTTCCGCTCCACGGACGGATGTCAAATGGTAGAGCTGATGGGGGCCTACGCGTCTAGCACATTAGAGCAAGTTAACACAATGTCAAAGGCAGAAGGCACCTTAGAAATCTTCCAGTTCAACACCCTCACTTTACAGGTGAAGGAACTGAGGCTCCAAGCAGGAAAGGACTGGCCAGGACGAGAACCCTAGCTCCTAGATTCTGCCTGGATTCTCGGTCCATTCTTTCTTCCTTAGAAAATAGGACCACCTGGAGTCAGGAGGTCCTGAGTTCAAGTGTGACCTCAGACACATAACAGTCACTAGCTGTGTGACCCTGGGCAAGTCACCTAACCCCAATTGCCTAAAAAAAAAAAAAAAAAAATTAGGACCAGCTACCACAGAGAAGACTCCAAGTTTCCAGGCAGCAATATCTTACAGCCTTATGGAAACTAAGGCATATGTTTCCTCCACAGAAACCTCCACCCCTAGCAGCTGGCGCTGGAAGCTAATGAGCACAGGACCTGGGGATCCTTCTCAAAGGGACCCACGCCCATCTGTCAGGAGCAATGGCTCCTGCACATTCTTTGAGGAAGTACAGTGTGGCATGAACCGCCCAGCTTGATGGCAGCAGACCGGCCCCCGCTAAGACCAGCCTACCGTCCAGAGGTGAGAGAAGGGGCTAAGGAAAAGATAACCAGGGACCTCACCTCTGACAGAACTTCCTGAGTCCCCTCCCAGGTGCGTTGTTTTGAAGAGACCAGCCTTCTCATAGGATGACAGCATGAGAGGATCAGAGCTGGAAGGAAGAAATTGCTCAGTTCAACCTCCTCATTTTGTGGATGAGGAAACAGGGCCACAGAAGTTCATAGTTAGTACTCAGCAGAACCAGGATTCACATCAGCTGGTTCGACTCCAAATCCAATGCTCTTTCTCTAATCCCATACCTGGTTTCTCCCTGGAGATCAAGGAATTTCAGGCCAAAGGATGGCCTTTGGAGATGGGGACCTGTAGATAAAGGGCTCTGTATAAGGGAACCAGCAGAGTGTGGAGGGCTTATTAGGGAGAAGACTGCTTGGCAAGGAGGGAAAGGAAGAAGCGAAGGATCTGAGAGCAGGGAATAGCAAGCCTTAGAACAGGGAGCATGAGGCCCTGCGGGAAGGGAAATCTTCTGGGCGGCAGCCCAGCACCCCTCCTCCACCTCTGAATGACTCCCTGGTGGTGGAGGGGAGCAGGGGACGGGGGCCGACCTGCGTGGTTTTCCTAGCAGACCCTTCCCATCCTTCCCAGCAGATGGGCTGACCATCACAGGCTTTAAGGACGACCGGCACACCCAGGAACGGCTGCCCCGCTGGGTAGAGGTCAGAGTTCTCCCGGAGCTGGTCCAGGCCAGGCTAGGAGCGCTTCAAGGACAGCCTTAGAAAGCCACTGGTGGGGCAGGGAGGCAGAGGCGGCCGTGAAAGGGAGAAAGTCCTCAGTGGTCTCAGAGGAAATCCTGTCACTTCCCTGCCCATCGCCTCCTGAGGGGAAATGCCCAAGCAGGCAGGAATTGACATCTGATTTCTCTACGTAGGAGGGGTAAGCGCCAGTGGTGCCAAGACCCGCGCAGAATAGAAACCCAAGTGAAGGAGTCAGGCACGGCAGCAGACGCCAGTCCTGCTCCTCCTGGGCCTTCCTCTCACACGCGCTCACCCCCTCCATCTGCACCCGCCATGCCACTTCAGGGCCACAAGGCCTCTGGTGCGTGTGGTTAACCAGACAATGGCCGGGCGGCGCCCCGAAGTGGAGAGGGGGTGGGAGGTGGGACGGGACGACCTGGCTTAGTCATCGGGCACTTCAGGCACGAAGTCCTCACCCCTCGCTTTCCTCCTGTGTAAACTAGGGTGGGTGTCCTTAAGATCCCTTCCACCTCAAGCGTTCTCTGTGCCAGAGCCCGTTCCAGGGCAAAGCCGGAAGCCCTGGGGCAAGGGGCACGGGCCACCGGACCATTCCAAAGTCCCCACAGAACTCGCTCGTGGAGTCCTTCCTTGCACACAACCCTTAAGTCGGGCTGTTCTGGGCCAAGCTTCAGACTCCAGCCTCCCAGGCCGAGTCCAGTGCTTTTCCCCATAGGTCATGGAGAGCCCATTGCATAGAAGGCACTGTGGCTACTATTCAGGGGCCTTGGCCTCAGGAGTTTACAATCTAGTAGCATGGCCTGGCTGGGCAAATACATTTCTCTCTGGTTTAGGGCCCAGTGGGTTCTTGTTCGTTGCCAGGCTGAGCTGACAGGGTCAGCCAGACTAATATCAAACTCCTCCACAGACATTGGGGTGGGGGTTTGGGGGTTTGTGTGGAGAAAACCAAGGAGACTGGGGGGTGGGGTGGAAGGAGGAATGAAGGACCAGGACAGATTAGATTTTCTTTGCAGTGTAGCCATGAGAGGAGCTGGGCTTGGAAGAACCTAGCAGAGGAGGGAGAGCTCTTTCAATTAAAAATGCCTGAAGTCCTTTGAGGGGACTGTTAGGGATGAAAGTGATTGGAGTTGCTTCTCCTCCCCTGGCAGAAAAGCTCTCAAATTTGGCTCAAGTGGTCACATCAGAAAAAGGCAGCAAAAAGCTGAGACAGCCAGCACATTGAACAATAGTCAGGATCCCCAGAGATCTCAATGAACTAAAATGATGGGCCAAACCTAAGAAGATGAAATCGTGTAAATCCTACACTTGGGTTCAAAACATAGTTGCCCAAGTGTTGCACCTGGGGGTGGTCCAATGTCATCAGACATCAATGGTGGAAAATGTGGAGGAAGAGGGGCCCAGAAAGCTCAGAGTGAATTGACAGTGGGGCATGGCAACCCAAAAAGTTCATGTAATCTTTGAATCAATAGAGAAAACACATCCAGCAGGAGATGACAGCCCATCAGTCAACATTTAGTAAGCACCTTCCATAATCTCTGGGCTAAGCCCTGGGGATACACAAAGAAGCAGAAGACAGTCCCTGCCCTCAAGGAGCTCCCAGGATGATGGGAGAGACGACATGCAAACAAATATATACAGACAAGCTCTAAGCAGGATAAACAGGAAATCCTTAACAGAGGGAAGGCTTCCAGTAAAAGACGGGCTTTTAGCCGGGAGGGAAAGGAAGCCAAGGAAGGCAGCAGGTAGACTTGAGGAGAGAGAGTTTTCCAGGTGTGGGGGATAGGCAGAGGAAACACCTGGGCCAGAAAGTGTCACTGGATGGAAGAGCACGTGCGGGGAGTAAGTGTAAGAAGGCTGGGGAAGGGTAGGTCTTGAAGCGCTGGAAACGTCAAACAGAGTGTGTCATCGTTTGATCCAGGAGGCAACAAGGAATCACTGGAGTTTATTAAATCAGGGGATGACGCAGTTAGACCCGCACTTCAGGAAAATCCCTTTGGTGTGCGCACAGAGGATGGTTGGAGTGGGGAGAGACTTGAGGCAGGCAGACCGACCCCCGGCAGCTATTGTAATAATCCAGGTGTGAGGTGAGGAGGGTCTGCACCAGGGCAGGGCAGTGTCACAGGAGAGAAGGGGAAATGTCGCAATGGTAAAATCAGCGCCCTTGGCAATAACTTGGAGAGAGGGAGGAAGAGACAGTGAAGAATCCAGGATGACTCCTGGGTGAAGGAGCCTGGGAGCCTGGGAGGGTGGCTTTGCGCTTTACAGGAACATGGAAGATGGGAGGTGGGGAGGATTTAGCTGGAAAGATAATGAGTTCTGTTTTAAACATATCTGGTTTAAGATGTCTACTGGACTCGCCCGAATTGGGGGTGGGGGTGTGGGTGGGGAGCAGCAGCCGGGGCTGCCCGGGGATCAGCGGGATCTCCTGGAGCCCCCCTGCAGCCGGCTTCTCGCCCGTCTTTCCCGCCAGGTATCTGCGCTGCTGTTCGTTTTTGTGAAGAGGCAGATCATGCGTTTTGCTGTGAAGTCTCGAAGAGGCCCTCACGTCCCTGTGGGGCACAACGCTCCCAAGGATCTGAAGGAAGAGAATGACATCCGACTATCCAAGGTCCAGGGTGTCAAGTATGAGCCCCAGCTTCTTGGAGAGGATCACGCCAGACTTTTGCAGCTGCAGACACCAGGAAATCAACATCGCTACAACCGCCTGTACAGGACGAAAGCATCGGATGCCATTCGTGCCTCTGAGATCTCATTCCATTCAGAAGGCCGGCATCCTCGTTCCCTAACCGGCAAGAACTTCCGCTCCTAGCTGCTGGAGCTTCGAAACACAAGCACCCCCTTCAAGGGCGTCCGCAACGCCCTCACTGATGCCCTGCTAGATGGCCAGGAGACAGCTGGATAGGGAACTGGTGTCTTTGGCCAGCCTGAATATCTACACTACCAAGAAGCACTGAGTGAACTGGCTGCCGCCGCTGCCAGAGCTCGTGGTGGGAGCTCCCAGGCAGCAGCTGAGGACCTAACACAGCCTCCTGAGGTTTCCTCCCCAACAACTATGCAGGTCACCCACCTGCCCTCCAGCCAGGAGAGTAAAAGAGCCAAGCACTTCCTAGAGCTGAAGAGTCTTAAGGATAACTGCGACACACTAGAGAGCACCCTCTGGCTGGATTTGGGCATAGCCATAGCCAGCACGGCTCCAGGAGGAGAATCCAGTCTGTACCCAGGGATTTCTCCAGGGCAGGAGACCCGGCAGCTCTGCTCAGCATTGACAGTATGCCCGGAGTTCTGGGAATGTGTGTCTGCAGATCCTTCCCTAGCTATCCCTCTGCCTTGTGGAATGACAGCTCCATGAGGCCCTCTTTCCCTCTCCAATAGCTTTTTTATGGAGTTGAATCCACATATTTTTCTCTCTCCATGTCATTTCCTCCTTACCCCAACTTGTTTTCGATTATGGTTATTTTTTGCCCTCTCCCTAAGTCAGTTTTATCCTAAATTAGTGGGAGTGGGGGAGGGGGCATTTATGAGGTTAGAAATGAAAACCACAGAGCCCCTGTCTTACCCACTCGGATGGGGACTCCAGCCCACAGACATGCCATCTAAAGTTGTGGAGGCGAAAAGGCAAAAGAGAACTAGGGTGGTGCCCTTCAACCGAACCGTGTTGAGATTTGTGTCGCATTTAGCGTGCTGCCTTGCCCTTCTCTTCACATACTACATAGAAGAGGACGTGACTGAAGGGAACTGACAGTGAAAAAGGCACTAATTCCACGTCCCCCCAGTGAGCCACTGCACTGGCCTGACTTCATAAACCGGCTATTTAATAAAAACAGCTGTAAAAAAGAAAAAAAAAAAGAAAGAAAGAAAGAAAAGATGTCTACTGGACACCTGGTTTGAGATGTTTGAAAATCAATTGGAGATGCGAGATCGGAGGTCGCGAGAGGTGAGGGCATGACAGCTGGATTTCAGAATCAGCAGTGTAGAGATGGTCATTAAGGCCGTGAGAGCTGATGAGGTCACCAAGTGAGGAGTTCAGAGGGAGAAGAGAAGAGGGCCCAGGACAGAGCCCAGCAGGACACCCATGGTGAGAGGGCATGATCTGGAGACCACGGAGCGGCCAGATAGGAGAATACCCAGGAGGGGCGTGGTCGTGTCCAAGGCTGCAGAGCTCAAGGACAGTGCAGAGTGAGCAAGGGCCGCTAAGCGGTCTCCCTGTCCACTGCCTGGGTCCCTCCAGACCAGTGGGTACAACGTCTCAGGAGGTATGCTGGCAAGCCGCCTCGTGGCGACCAGCACAGCGACTGGCTTCCCGAGGAGATGCCATGTGAGCATCGGCTAAAGAGAGTAAGGGAGAAGAGACGGAGGGTCGGAGGACAAGACCTCTTTCAGCGTGTGGTGGGCCCTGACACAGAAGAGGACAGGGGTGAAAGGGGCAGAAAGGCAGGTCTGAGGGTAGGTGTACCCTGACTGCAGCACATGGCAAATGAGGAATTTCAAAGCAGCAGCATGAAGGCTATCAACTCGATCAGAAGAGAGATGGGCCAGGCATGTATAACCAGCAGACAGCCACGTGCTCCTGCAGCGCCCACGCAGTATCCTAATCTCTAACCAGGAGAGGGATTGTCCTCTTCTGCTGATTCCCAAGAAGAGGGGACCAGAGTCCCAAAGGATGGCTGCCATTGGCATCACAGGAGGGAGGACCCACTTTCATGATATCATGCACCCACTGGGAGGAAAGACTTGCTTCCAATCAGACTTGTCCCTACGTGTCCCCATGGAGGCCTTCAAGCAAAGCCCAAGGAACTTGTCGTCAGGAGTCCAAAAGAGGTAGTGCCTCTCCAAGCAGGACCTGCCCACGACGGTCTCTGAGTTTCCGGCCAGCCCGCCCTGGGGGTCTGTGGCCCAGATCCTCTTCCCCCACCGGACCCCCGAGAAGTGCTCCTGACGGAGGGGCAGAAGGCTGCAACCACGTCCGAAGCGAGAAGGGACCAGCCCAGCCCCATCACTAGCTCCAAGCCTGCTGGGGACTGGACACGCGTGGCCTGAGGGGCCTGCACTGAGGGCCAGGCTGGCCTGGCTTTCCTTTCAGTTCACGCTCCCGTTTGCCAGCAAATACAGCCACTGTGCGGACCTGCTCACCAAGAAAGGTTTGTCCAGGTCTGTCTCCTGCTCAGTCCTGGGCAGGTACCTGAAGGAGTGTCAGGGGAGTAGCCACCCACAGCCGCAGCTCATGTGATTTGTATGTGCATAGGTCTTTGGGCACGTGTGCACATCTGTGTGTGGTTTGTGTGTGCACACGACTCTGTGTGTGCATGTATGCATACTTGTGTGCGTATGTGGACCAGAGCCTGTCCTTTTATAATAAGTTTCCCTCTCCAAGAAAACAAAAGGCTAAATTACATCCAAATAGATGCACCTTTATTAGAAATAGTTCAAAAACGCCGTCAGGTCAACATTATAACACACATCCAGGGAAGAATGCTAGGATGGAATCCTAGTGAGCTCAGGACTAGAAGCTGGCTAGCGGGGAGGTGGGGAATCCACCTCGGGCCTGGGCTGGTGTGGGCAGAAGACAGTGTTGGCTGCGTGCTGGACCCACCACTCCCTGCCCAAGGGCTGCAAACCTACTTGTCCACCCCACCATCTCCCCAAATTCATAGTCAGCCAGCTTATTCTTTCCCTCGTGGAGAATAAAGAGAAATGCTACGAGATCCCAAAAGGGGGACGGGCCAAAAGAGAAGACAGATCCTGGAAAATCCTCTCTCCCCAAGTCCCAGGGGCTGACCACATCTTTGTCACTCTGCTGTGGGTGACGCTGTTCCATGCCCAATAGCACCCTCCACTTCACCACCTTCTCCTCCACCCAGGCATCTCCAAGTTCTCTGTCAGCCTGGCTAAAATAAAATGCGAAACCCAACACCTTCTCCCTCGTCTAATTTAAACTTAAAGCGGGCCCGGCTGGCTCTATCCAATTGCCCCTCAGTCTCCACACAGATGGCTAGGAGAGGGAGAGGGAGTCCTTCAGACTACATGGCCATTTTTGGCCACCCTAGGACAGGCCCAAATCAGCCAAGGCCATTAGGCATCTGTCTGCCCACCTACCCCTTAGCAGGAGCTAAGAAGTGGCTACCCAGACACTCAAAATGGTTAAGTTATCAGAACGCGTGGCTAACAGAGCCACAGGGCATCAACTTAGGGGACTGAAGCAACTGAGAAAGGGAACACGAACCCAGCCCTGGGCTTTGCCCTGACCAACACCAGGATGATGGGCCAGGGTGGGGCGTGCCCAAGGCTTAGGCCTCCCAGCTGAAGGGGAGAACACTGCTGCTGCGGTGGATGCGGAGGGACGGACGCAGATAAGAGGCCCGATACTGCTTCCCGCCAGCGCGGCGCGCCTCCACCCGTCTGTCTGCCGGCCGGAGCGCAGCTCACACCTGTGGAGATCAGGCCGGCTTCCCTCAGCTCCCCAAGCAGGGCCTGAGCCTCCTGTCAGGCCCGACAGCCCTGGCCCTACCCCAGAGCGCCAATGATGACCCACCTGCTCAGGTGAACTAAATGGCGCATTGCAGCGCCTCAAAGGAGAGGCGAAGGGAATGGACGGACCAACGGACCAGGGCCTGGGTGCCCCAGGGCACTTACTAAGAATATGCATTCACTGTGTTCAGAGTCAGATGACGCTTCCAGGGGTGGCATGGACAGGTCGTCGCTGTCACTGTCCAGGGCTCGACCAAGTGCGTGGCCGCCACTCTCTGAGCTAGCTGACCGACACCAGGATGAAGCCTCGGCACCCTCCGGAGCTACGGGAGCCAGAGCCAAGGTGGTGAATGGACAGACAGCCCCGCCCTCAGCCCCCTCCTCCAGCCATCCTCCGCCTCAGTCCCCCCCACCCCCCCCAGCCCCCCAGGCCTCTGGCCCTGCAGGCGGACATACTCCGTGAAGGCTGGCCTGCCGTTTCAGCCTCTGCCTCTGACTCCACCAGGTAAGCCGTGGGGTGCGAGGGCCAACAGAGCTCCATGGGAGTCGGGTCCCCACACAGGTGCAGGTCGAGGGGCTCCAGCAAGGAAGAGGAAGAGGGGCCAGGTGGAAATGTAGCGGAAGATCCAGGATTGGGGTTGGTGTGGTCAAACAAAGACACTGCAAGGGAGGCCCGAGTGCGAGCTCTTGTCCGGGACAGAGAACTTGAGATCAGCCTCGTCAGGGGACGGGAGTCTGGCTTCAGGACATCCCGGCCGTCCCGGGCGCTTGCCCACATAGACTGGGGCCTCTGGTCCTCACGTCGGACTGCGTTCCCCCTCCACGTCCCTCTCCTCCCCAATAAGGACCCCCGACTGTCGTCTCTCAGGGGCCTCCCACCTCCTGCAGCACCTCGACCCTTCACGATATAGCGGATGGCAAGGTCGCCGCTGGCTGCTGCACTGGGGGTGATGTCCAGGAAAGGTTTGCTCCCTACCCCCATGGATGCCATTTCAGCCATTCGGAGCTCTGGGGGGAGAAGGCCTGCAGTAAGCAAAGGCGTCCACACACCCACAGACACACCCCCCCACACCCACAGACACCCACACCCACAGACAGACACAGA
>NW_020939804.1:54221-121262 GCF_900497805.2 Vombatus ursinus | reverse complement strand
ACACACACACACACACACACACACACACACACACACACAAACCCCACCTCTTTCCACTGTCCTCCCCCAATTTCAGAACCATGGTCCCTGTGGACACTCAGGAAATTCTTCATCTTGCATCTGGACTGCTGGAAGTCCCCCAACTGACTTCCTACCAAAGAACTTCAGGGCTAGAAAGGTCACGGACTGGGAGGTAGGAGGCCCTCTAGGGAGTGTCCGACCCGCCCAGCCCCACCCTGTGGAGCCCCCTGGGCCTGTGGCGCCCCTCCCCAGGCAGGCGGATACCCTTATTGCGGGTAGCTTGTCTCCAAAGCAAGTGGGCGATGTCAGCCGTCCAGGCCTGCTTGATCTGGGGAGTGAGGGCCCGCAGCACAAACGTGTTGCTGGCCTTGCGGTGGCGGCGCCGGAACCAGATCTCGAAGCACAGCCCACTCTCCCCGTGGCTCTCTGTGAAACCGATGTCTGCTGTCTGTCCAGTGAGAAATGGACGGATACAACGATCAAGGAAGGTGCATGAAGGGCAGCGCAGCGGACAGAGCATCGGCCCTGGAGTCAGGAGGTCCTGAGCTCAAATCCGGCCTCAGACACATAACACTCACCAGCTGTGTGACCCCGGGCAAGTCACTTAACCCCAAATGCCTCACTAACAAAGAAAGAAAGAAAGAAAGAAAGACAGAAAGACAGACAGACAGACAGACAGAAGAAAAAGAAAGAAAAGAAAAAAAAGAAAAAGAAAGGCATATGCTGGGGGCCAAAGGTGAAGAGCTGAGAGCTGGGGCAGACCCAGGGAAAGAACCAAGATCAGAAGGCAGGACTGAATGAAGTCAGGGATGGGCTCAGAGTTAACGCAGGGGTCAGAAGTCTGGTCTGGGCTAGGAGGCTGCCGCCCGAGTCCACGCCGGCCTGAGAGGCAGGAGCCCAAATCAAAGGGCTGGCAGGGCCTCCCCGGACGAGAGGGGTCCTACCTTAAGGGAGTGCTTGTAGAAGAAGACTTCACCCCCCTTGGCCCCCTGCTGAGGTTTGCTGAAGAGAAGGAGCTCCTCAAACAGGAAGAGGTGGCGCTGGCACTTCTTACGTCCAGACCACACTGTGAACCCGTCCTGACGAACCAGCTGGCCCTGCTCCTGGAGGTTCACCTGGCAGAGACGTCTGCAGTCAGCTGGGGCCACCCCATGCCCTTCAGACTCCCTGCGCCCCCGGCCCCACCCCGATGACGGGCTGAGCCTCCCCCCCATCCCCTGGCAGGTGCTTTCTGGGGCCACGAGCCTGCCCATGCCCCCTGGGCGCCGGCCTGGGGCCACCAGGCTACGCTGTACCCCAGTGCCAGGTCTGCCCTGTGCCACGCTGTGCCCAGCATACACTCACATCACAACCACAGATGGCATCCATAGCCAGCAGGTCATTGCCGTGCCGCAGATGGAACCGCAGGAGGCCGCAGGCACAGCGCAGGGCGGCCAGATCGGGCTCTCCGAAACAGCGCGGCGGGGGCTTCTCTTTGCAGGCCCAGTACAATTCTTGCAGCAGCAGCACGTACTTGCTTATCCGCTGAATGGGCTTCAGCAGGTAGGACGACAAGTCCAGGCGGTCCCCGAGACAACGCTGCTTGTCCTGGGGACAGGCCAGGGGCAGAGAGGAAAAAGAAAGATGGCCTCCTCTGCGTTCCCTAGAAGGTACAACCGGAAGGGACCCCCGGGATTCTAGCCCAACCCCCTCATTTACAGATGGGGAAACCCAGGCCCAGGGAGGTGGCCTTCCCTGTCCGGGTCAGCCACGCAGTAAAAGGCAGAGATGAGGCCGGCGCTGCCCGCCCAGGGCTCCTTCCATCCCGCCCGGCTGCCTTCCTCAGCTCAAGCGCACCCAGACCCTCTGCCAAGGCCAAGCTGTCCCCCTCCCTTTGTCTGCGAGGGGGTTGAGGCTGGAAGAGACCTTCGAGACTTATCCATTTCAACCCCTTCCTTTAAAGGTTAGGAAACTGAGGCCTACAGAGCAGTAGCCCGACCGGCCCAGGAAAAGGAGCAGGGCTGGGACTCCACCCCGGGGCTTCCTGTCCACAGGAGGAGAGCCAGAACAAGGCCCTTCCCTGGCACGCCTGCCTCAGGCCCTTCATGAGCGCCCGGGACCGACTCAACCAACCTTTAAGAAGGCCCTCCCATGGCTGGCCAGCAGCGCGTCCGACCTGGGCTTGTTCTTGCTGTAGAAGGCATACATGCCAAACTCTTCTCTCTGTGGAGACGGAAGGCTCAACCCACGGCTGGCAGTGCCCGCTCCCCCAGACCAGCCTCACCCTCTGCGGCCCACACTGTTCAGAGGAGCTGAGGACACCCTCCCCGCTGAGCCCGTGTGCCATTTCTCTGAAGTCCCTTCCGGGGGCGGTCATGTGGGTGCGGGTCATATTTAAACCCACACCAAGCAGAAGGCCCAAGCTCCAAACTCAGTTAAACACGGGGGCGGGCTGACCCCCGATCCGACAACCCCAGGAGCCCCGCGGCAGGACTCCTGCGACAGAGCCAGGCCTGGTGATGGCTCGTCAGGAAGAAAGGGAGAGGCGTGTCTGTCCACCCACGCTGGGCTCGGAGGTGTGCTGACCGCCCCATCCAGGCCGGGTGCGCTGCGCTCCCCGGAGCAGTGGACAGGGAGCGGTTGAGGGCCAGGCGGCGGGGCGGGGGGCAGAGGGCTGGAGAGCCGGGCCCTTACGTGACGCAGGAAGGTGTGGGCCACCCAAATGGGCTGCTGGCTGCAGCTCTCCAGCTCCCGGAGGAAGACGTGTCGGTGGAAGTCCCTCAGCTTCTCCAGGTTGCCAAAGATCCGGGCTTGCTGGCCCCGCAGGGCCCGGGGCGCATCATCCCGCTCCAGCTCAGGCACGTAGTTCTCCACCACGTAATCCAGGGCTCGCACGTAATCTCGCTCCGTCGACAGGAGCTCTCCTAGTATGAAGTGCAGCCTGCCCAGTGGGCAGGGGGCAGGGCCGGTCCCACACTGGCACCCTGGGTGCCCCGCCACTTCAGGGTCTCTCCCGGACCAGCAGGGCTCACCCCCACCTGCACCCCGCACCAATACCCCCTACATTTTCACAGGGCCTCATATTCATCTGAGCCCTGCAACAATCCCGTCACTGAGGGGTGTGCAAGATTTATTCTCCCACCATTACAGACAAAGGAAACTGAGGCTCAGAGCGGTCACACAGCTGCTAAGTCCTGGAGGCTGGACTGGAACGTGAGTCCTCCCATGCCCCCATGCTCTTGCCAGCCCGTTCTACTCCCCAGGACTAGCCACCCCAAGACTTCTGTCCACCTCTAAACGCCGCTGTACCTGTCAGGGGTAACGTCCTTCAGAAGGGGACCGCAGAGCGTCGGCCTCGGGGCCACCAGGGGCCTCAGGATGGGAGGCTCTGCTCGCTGGCTGCCCACCGCCTCCAAGACACTGCCCGAGGGTCCAGGCGGGGCAGCCGAGGCTGAGGTCGAGGGCTCGTCCAGGCTGAGCCGACAGGCAAGGTTCTGCGGCCTCTGCTTTGGCCACGCGCCCGAGGCGTGTGCCTCCCATGGGCCACGGAAAGTGGCCGACCCCACGGGAGCTCTGCTGCCCCCAGCTCCCCCTTCAGCCTGCCCGCCACTGGCCAGGGAGGCCTGGTCTGAGGAGCCGGCGCCAATGCCGCCGTGCCACCGGCCCCTAATGAAGGAGGCCAGCGACCACTTCGACTTGTGCGCCTTCTCCAGCTTCCTGTCCAACATCTGCTGGGTGTCCTTGCACAAGACACGCAGGAGGCGACACTGGTGGACGATGAGGTTGGAGTCCAGGCCTGCGGCCAGCACCTCCATCTGCTGGAAGTAGGACGGGGCCAGGTCAGGGTGCAGGGCTCGGTGCTCCTCCAAGCTGCGCAGAACCATCGCCGCGGAGGCGTTCTTGTCCTCGGCGAGCTTGGCCAGCGTCCTCCGGCCGGCCTGTGTCCATTCCCGGGCCTGGAAGGGCAGGAGACAAAGAACAGCTTCCTTTGAGAAGGAAGATCACTGCCCAGACCAGACTCCCGGGTCCTTTCAGCAGGTGACGGAGGAGGGCCCCATGACTGGGGGAAGGAGTGGTCCTGGCTCTTCTCGGACCGGCCTCCCTATCCACAGTGAGCACGGTACAGCGCCACCCCCCCCCACCCCGCCTGCCTCAGGAAAAAGCGGAGAGGCTGGAGTCGGGCACAGCTGCCTCCCTTCATGCTCGCCGACCAGGAGGGCGAGGGACGCCCCCGAGATGGCCCACCCCGGGAGAGGCGTCTCACCCAGTCACCTAGCTGGGAAGTACAGGGAGGCCTTGAACCCAGGGCTCCTGTCTAGGTCTATATGCTTCCTTTCACACAACAGACCTGAATTCAAATCTTGACACTGCTATTAAATATGTGATGACCTTGGACAAGATACTTCCTTTTTTCTGGGCCAGTTTCGTCACTTATAAAATAAGGAGGTTGGACTAGAATCTAGACTAGATGATTTTTCTTTTAACTCTAAAATCTTGGAATCCTGTGACATTTCAAATTAACCTCTTCACCCCAAAATAACAGCACATCTACCTACCCACATGCATATGCACATATATGACAAATCATCTCATTCGATCCTCACAACCCTGAAAGGCAGGTGCTCCTATTGTCCCCACGTGGCAAAGGAGGAAATTGAAGCAAGCAAAGGTTAAGTGACCTGCCCAGGGTCACATCTTGTTTGAAGGCAAGATTTGAACTCCAAGTCACACACCCTATCTACTAGGGCACTTAGCTTTGTCTCTAGGCCTGGCCCTGCCTTCCCTGCCCCCACAAGGACATACAAACCCCAGTGCCAAAGGCTCAGTGTGGGCCGGGCCTTGGGGAGTGCCAGCAGAGGAAGGAAATGGGCCCCCCCTCCACCTTAGGCCTGGGCAGGGCTTGCAACAGCTCCGAAAGAGACGGTCTGGACTCGAAGAGAAAGTCCCCGGCGAACCCACCGGGGTCCCTCAGGCACAGTGAGCAGGAAGGACAGCTATCAAAATAACTCCCTCACCCAACAAGGCACCATGCCCAGCCAGCGCCGACACCCCTGAGTCCTCAGGGGAGTCGGCCCAGGCCCCCCGGGGCACCTGATCCAGCATCTCAGAAAGCTGCTGGGCATCCTTGAGCTGCTGCCGGCGCCGGGCAAGGGCCTTGGAGAAGTCGGACAGCTGGGCGTGCAGGGACATGAGGTGGGCCCCAGGAACACCCAGGTGGCCCAGCTCGGCCACTTCCCAGCCAGCCATGATCTCCTCCGCACGACAGAGGAACTTCTGGGAAAAGTGAAGGGCCCTGGTCACACCCACCCCTAGGCCTGGGTCGCCCTCTGACCCTCCCCTGCCTCCTGCCAGCCCCACTCCCCCGCTACTACCCCAGGGTCCAGATTGTCTTCTGGGCCTTCATTTTGTCATCAGTGAAATGGGGGAGTGGATGGACACGATTCCTGAGGTCCTATGATCCCTTCATATAGATAGACCTACCCACACTCCCCCCTCCCCCAGCAAAGCCTGGGCTGGCCTCTGCCCGCGTGCACTCCATTCTGCCCCACAAAGAGGAATCTCGTGTCCTGTGCTCTTTCAACCCACGCCCACCTGGGAAGCCCGGTCCAGCCTGAAGAAGGAGTCCTGAGCCTGAAGCAGCATCCTCAGCGAAGGACCCTTCGGCACCTTCAGCGCCGGCCAGCCCACGTTCTGCAGCCAGGTCTGAATCTGTAGGGGGTGAGGGGGACAGTGCCAGCAAAGAGACATGGGGAGCCAGCAGGTCAAGAGAAAGCTGATCGGGGAGGCGGGATGGGAGCCCACGCCTGACACAGGCCCCCAGGCTCAGGGCACAGGGCCCCGGGAAAAGGAAGGCCACAACCCTGCTAAGAGAAGCGTTGCCCCTGAACCTGTCCTACAGGTGTGTCTGTGGGGCAGCTGGCCTGGCAGGAAAGAGGAAGAGAGGGGCAGTGGGGTGACGCGGTGGATCGAACTCCAGCCTTGGAGTCAGGGGACCCGAGTTCAAATCCAGCCTCGGACACACGATGCTTAGTAGCTGTGTGACCCTGGGCAAGTCACTTGACCCCAACTGCCTCACCAAAAAAAAGGAAGAAGAGAAGAGTGACATGGACAGGGAGCCGCAGAAGAGAGGAGGAGGCGTGCCCACCTCGGCCAGCGGTTTTGCCTGGGCCTTCAGCATCTTTCCCAGCTCGAGGGTCCGTATCCGTTGGTTGTACAGAGTGACCAGCCGGTGCAGCATCCCAACTGCCTGGGCGTACAGCTTCCCCACCTCTTCCACCGCCAGCCTGGCAGGAGAAACAATCGTCCCTCTCGAGCGGGGTACTGGGGGCGGGAAGCCCCGCCAACCCGAGGCCTCTCCACGATGCCCACCTGTGGTCCAAGCTCTGGATGCCACCCGGCTCTTCCCTCTGGAGCTCTGCCAGCGCTCTGCCCCCCTCCCGCTGCAGCCACACCAGCAGGGGGTACGCCAGCACGTGCTGCACCATCTCCTGGGGGTCCCGCGGCAGCTGCTTCAGTCTCTGAGGATGGGCACGGGCACCGGGGATTGAGCAGAGCCACGGGGCTGGGGGTGATGTACTCACCCCCGGGGAGCGACCTGCCCACCCCCGGGGAGCCGCCATCATGCACACTCACCCCAAGACCCCCTGGCACAGTGACTCCCTTCAGGCTCTGGACGGCCCTGCAGAGCAGGGTGTGGGCCTCCAGGTAGCTCTCCTGCAAGGTTTCCAGCCGCTGAAGGGCAGAGAGGGCAGCGGTCAGGCCGAGGCCACAGACCCAAGCGTCTGGGCTCCTGGCCAGAGTCCTGGCACCGTCCCCGAGGGCGCCAGGCATTCTTGGCAGCTCCACCCCAGGAACCCTGAGACGCCCCGGCCCGGCCGCTGCTCTGTCACGAGAGGGGCTCTCCCTCTTCCCTCCAGCCCCGGCCCCGGCCCCGATCACTGACCTTTCGGAAACCCAGCCAAGCATCGTGGTTGTAGTGGAGGCGGCCCCCCAGATTTATGGGCAGCTGGGAGTTCGGGATGAAGGAGAGAAGAGCACATACGGAGAGGACCATCTCCACCTGGGGAGGAAAAGGAGGAGGGATGTGGGCACCAGAGGAAGAAATCATGGACACTAGGGGCTGGACAGGAGCTCAGGAGCCTTATCCAGCCCAGCAGAGGGAAAGGGATCCCCGGGACGGGGAACGCCCTGGATGGGGGCGTGTGCCCCACTGGATGTGGGAAGAGGAGGCTGGCAGGGGGCAGGGCCACACCAGCCACGATCGGCTCTGGGCAGGCCGCGTGGCCGGGGGGAGGCCCAGCCTGGGTACCTTCAGTCCTGCAGGTGGAGCCCCCGACATTTTCCCCAGCAGGAGGACCCGGTGCACGGAGCCTGGGACGATGTTCTGAAACAGCCGTGCCCACAGACCTCAGTCCTAGTGAGCCCTCAGGTCCTCGCCCCTGAACCTCAGAGCCCTCCCTAACCGGCCCCAGGACCGTCAAGCCTTCCCACAGCCAAGGCTGCAGTCCTGCCTCCTGTCCCCACACCTGAACAAAGGCACGGGGAGGCCAGCCGGGCCAGAGGCCAGGCTGGGCCCAGGCTCACCTGCATCTGGAGGAGCCCCTGGAAGAGTCTGGGATTGAACAAGCAGCGTCGGGCGTCCACCAACACGGTCAGCCCGCGGGCCTGATCCTCGGGTCTGCCAACAGTGGAGCAGACTGCTGGTGACTCTCGGGCCCTAGGCACTTCTGGTACACCCACCTCCAGGTCCCAGCCCTTCCAAGCCCCGCCCCCGCCCAGCCGAAGGCAGGCCCCGCTCCCACCTGGGAATGCTATGCAGGTAAAGGAAGAGGTCGGTAAGCTCCTGGACACCACAGTGAGGACCGAGCCAGGCCACATTCTGGGTACAGATCAACAGCACCACCCGGCCCTGAAAGTCCCTGGTCCCTGCAGGAAGGCAGAGCCTCACCCTCCAGGCCACTTTCCCCTAAGTATCCCACCCCCAACAAGCCTCTTCAGCCCTGCCCCCCCCCCATGGACCCTTCCCCCCTGCCCCTCCCCTATGGACCCATCCTGCCTTGCCCCTGCCCCTCCCCTATGGACTCTTCCTCCTCTCTCCCCTTCCCCCCAGCCCCTGTCCCTCCCCTATGGACCCTTCCTCCCTGCCCCCTTGTTCCCCGTAGCCCCTGCTGCCTAAGCTATGGACATTTGCTCCCTCCCCCGCCTTGCCCCATAGCCCCTGCATCCCTTACCAGGCAGGGCAGCTAAACCACTGTCCAGAAGCTTGGGTGACAAGTTGTGGGCAAGGCTGACCCTCAGAGGCACAGGCAGGGGAGAAGGGCTCCTGAAGGCTGGATGCTGTTCAAGTTCACCTGAGAAGAGAGGCTTCTCTGCTCCCTCCATTCCCAAGAGGATTTCTGGAGAAAGGACCCTAAGCTCTGAGATCTGGGCCCACTCAGGGGGATTTCCCTGGAGATCAGGTCAGAACCTGGAGATTGCTGGACACTAATTCATAGCATGGGAGGATACAGAATGAAAAGGTACCTTTGAAGTCAGCTAGTCTAACTCCATCCTTTTTAGGATGCCTTAGCAAGCTGAGGCCCTGAGAGGTTGTGACTGGAACAAGGTCATGTAGCTAGTCTGTGAGGGAAAAGTGAGATGTGAATCCTTGGGGGCCTCGTGACTCAATCGGTGCTCCTGCTGGGGCCCTTCTGGAAGCCCACCTCCTCGCCAGGTGCCCAGTGCCCATCAGGACCCCAACAATGTGCTCTCCCTACTCCCACTTACCTCCCCCAGGTGATGCCAGTTCTACGTCCGTCCTGGTGACCCTGAATTTTCTCCTTCCCTGGACACCCTCAGAATCAGAGGGAGCTAGGCTCCCAGGCCCTGCCCTGGAGGGTCTTTCTGCTCCCTGCTCAGGGCCACAGCCTTGTCCCTCATCCTGTGCCGGCACAGAAGAGTGAGGACTGTCATAGCCATGGAGCTTGGTCCCCTCCTCCGAGCTCTGATCATCCTCCACTGTTAGTGCAGGTGGCCCCAAGAGTGGCTGCGGGAGGTCAGTAGCTCCTGGGGGGGCACCCTGGGTGGTGGGAGGCACGGCCAGCGGCTCTGCTCTGTACAGGGCCTCCAGGGGAGGGCCAGGGGGGCTGAGGGGCTCGGCTGGCTCCTCCGGAGCCGGTGCAGCGGCTCCCTCAGCCAAGACATCTTCGCAACCACACACAGCACGCCTGCGGTCAGTGGCTTGGCCTGTGGGACCCGAGAGCTCGCCCTCTATCTGCCACTCTTCTGTCACTACTCCTTCTGAGCTGCAGCGGGAGTCTGGCGTTGGCTGAGGACCTTGTGCTCCTGGGTCCCCTTCACACCCATCCCCACACTGGCCGATGCCAGGGGGGCTGGGGGGCTGAGCCGGCTCCTCTGGAGCGGGAGCGGTGCCTCCCTCAACCGAGGCACCATCGTAACCACTCACAACGCACCTGCGGTCTGTGGCGTGGGCTGGGGGGCCCGCGGTGTCCAGCCCGTCCTCTGTCCGTGGTTCTTCTGTCACTGCTCCTTCTGGGCTGCTGTGGGAGTCTGGTAGTCCCGGGTCCTCTGCACATCCGGCCCAGCAACCAATGCCAGGCGGCTCGGCACCCCTGGGGGTGTCTTCACCAGAATCACGGGGTGAGTCCGGAGATAAGCAGGGCCCCGAGGGGGCAGGGTCTGCAGGATCTGCAGCAGTCATGACGGCTCTGGGGGGACCCTCAGCCCCTGTTTGTCCAAGAAGCAAGGCCTCCGGACCTGCTCCCGGGCTACCCTCGTGGCACACTCCCAGGTGCGACCCACAGGCGGGGCGGAGGGCCCACTGGCCGGGCACCCCACCGGTGTGAAGGGCGTCCGTCCAGTGGGCAGTGAGGATGGTTGAAGAGCTGGTCTTGGGCAAGGGCAGCCGCTAGGCGCTGTGGCCTCCGGGTGCAGAGGCAGGCGCGGGAAAGGCACCAGCTGTGGGCACAAGGTCCGGCTCCTGCGGATGCAGGTCCGAGGACGCTAGGCACTGAGCTCCCTAGGCACTGGACCCTGGCTAGGGACAGCAAGGTGCAGTGCAGAATACAGCAGGAGGGTGGGAAGCTGCAGGATGCCCAGCAGGCGTGCCAGTGGCCTTCCCCAGAGACGGCTCCGCCCAGGCGGGGGGGGGGGGGGGCAGCACGTGGCCTGCAGGGTGTTGAGGAGCCCCCAGGTACAGCATGTCCAGGGAGTGAGTACCAGGGAGGCCTCCCTGCAGGCCCCCCTCCACCCCCCACAGAGCTCCCCGGGGGGGGGGGGGGGGGGGGGGGGGCCCCTGCATTGGCTACAGGGGCCCCCCCACAGGGTGCACCCTGCAGGGGGAAGGGGGGGGAGGCCCCGAGGGGGCCCAGGCAGGGGGTCTGCATGCCTCCCTCCCTCCCTCCCTGTCTTCCTTCCTTTCTCCCTCCTCTAAGGTATAAGAAACCATGTTTCCAAAGATGCAGAGGGAGTAGTCCTAAAGTTGAATACAGGTGTGGAAAGAGCAGCTTTACTTAGAATTGCTTTTCAAAACTAGTTATGTGATTAGAAGTGCTGGAAGTAGGACAAGGGTTATAAATTGCTCTAACTGCTCAGCTTAATGAGTCTGAGTATTATCTTCTCCTCCCAGGGGGAGGATTAACACAATTCTAGGCACAAGGTTGTAAGTAGAGGGAAGGAGGAACATATTAAGGAGTAACATGAAGTAGGCGTTTGGGGAAGTTGTACCCCTCAAAGTGTCCAGCCATGGAGAAACCAGGGGCAGACCCTGCTCAGGACAGGGACACAGCTGCCTGTGCTGGGGTGTGTGTGTGTGTCTGTGTGTCTGTGTGTGTGTCTCTCTGTGTCTCTGTGTGTGTCTGTGTCTCTGTGTGTGTCTGTGTCTCTGTCTATGTCTCTGTGTGTCTCTGTCTCTGTGTGTGTCTGTGTGTGTGTGTCTGCCTCTAGCCACGCACCCCCTTCTTGCAAGAGCTATAGTAAATGAGCTTGCCTCATCTACCTAGGGAGTCTTAGTTTTTCCCAACAAAAGTTATTCCTAACACACTCCCTCCTGTCTTTCCTCCCTCCTCCCTCTCTTTTCATTCTTTTTTTCCTTTTTTCAGGAAGTCATTTCTAACTGCTAGGCCTCAATTTCTTCATCTATGAAATGGGGACCCTTATAGGTCATCTGGGCTGGAAGGGACCTTAGAGTTTGTCAAATCCCTTAGTTTTTATGAAGTGACTCTATTTTCAGGGCCTATTTCAGTGAAAAGCCATTGAGAGACTTATCCAAAAGCACTTTGCCATCCTGACTTGCTTGAAGTGATGGCCTGTCATAGTTGCAATGACATGTATTGTTCTGTGTTTATATCTGCACATTAAGTGCAATCACATATAAAGAGCTTCCAGGACTCCAGAAAAGCTACAGCAACACTAGCTAGCTGTTATTGTATCATCTTTTCATAGTATCTTAGATTAGCAATTGGAAGGGACTTAGTCATCTAATCCTACCCATTTGTTTTATAAAGAGGAAAACTGAAGCCCAGGGAAGAAGAGTGTATTGCATTTATCTAGCCAGCACACCCATGTCAGACAGATAATAAGTGTAAGAGGATTGTGAATTTACTCAGAAACGTCAGGAATAACTTTTGTTAGGAAAAACAAAGACTCCCCACGTAGGTGAGGCATGCCCATTTATTATGCATTCTTGCAAGAAGTGGGTGTGCTGCTAGAGGCAGATACACCCTACAGATGCAAAAGCAGGCAGGTATGTGAAATGCAAAGCCCCTCCCTCCTTTCTGCCTTGGCTGGACACTTCCAGGTGTGGGACTTCCTGCATGCATAGTCCACATCACTCCTGAATATGCTCCTTCCTCCCTTCCTCTGCATACAACATTGTGCCTAAAATTGTGTTACTCCTCCCCCAGGGAGGAGAAGATAACACTCATAGTTACATTAAGCAGCACAGTTTGAGCAATTTGTAGCCGTTTGTCCTACTTTCAGCACTTCTAACCAAACAACTAGTTTTGAAAAACAGTTCTAAGTGAACTGCTCCTTCCACACCTGTATTCAACTTCAAGACTGCTTCCTCTACATCTGTGCAAACAAGATTTCTTATACCTTACAATTCCCCCTCTTTCTTCTTCCTAAGGGTTATGTTTCCACACAATTTCTATTTCTCCCTTAAAGCCTATCTTCACAGTCCTCTTGTGTGGATAGCTTCCTTCTCAAACCCATCATTTGGGCTCCCTTTCCTCCTAAGTTAACTACTTGCATCTTCTTCACTGTTCTGGTACAAATCAAAAGGGGGCAGTCCCCTTAGTTAGTACAGATACAGAGACCCAAAAGCAATGATGCATTGCCCATCTAAGGCTTGGAAAGTCTCTTCTCATACAGCTGTCTGGTGTCCTGGACATCTCCAGTGAAGTTTTCTGGTCCAAACGCTGTTCAAGCAGTGTCTAGCAGACTTTCTTTTTGTAGAGATCCTCTTTCTTGTGTCCAGTCTCCTACAAGACTGATCTTAACACAGTTTTAAAATTACCCTGCCAATAACCAGGGCAAATAATGAAAGTTAACTCAACTCTTGTGTCTCCATAATCATAAGAGCAATAATTGTAACCTTGGCCAATTATCATGTTTAAGAAACTCAAATTAAAAAGTAAAAGAAAAATTAGAACCTAGTCTTAACACTTTGCATTACTTCTAGTTTTATGACTTGCATTAATTGCAGTTTTTTTTTTTTTTTTGTATTCGTATTCCCCCATCAGGAGAATGAGATTCCTCTAAGGAATTAATAACAGACTCCAATACATACCTAATCAATTTTAAAACAGTATATATCAAGTAATAAAACAATTCCAACTTCTGGTCTTTTAACATTAACTAACTGCAACAAACTGAGACAACTTTGAGATTAACTATGTAATCGAATAATATCCTGGTTTCACAAGCTCCTGGCCGAATTATCCCCATAATATTATGAGGAATTAAAGGACCCTAACTTATATAGGAATACTTAACTCTAAAACTCCACACCAAATAGCTCAATCTTATACTTGCATCTTACTACAATAACCTCAGATGTTCCAGCACCAATCTATCATTTAATACATATGATATTGTGCTTATAATACCTTCTGATTATAGAAATTTGCCATAAAATTTGCCATAAAAGAATGTAACTAAAGCAAGGGAACAATGCTTCCCTAACTTCATGTTAATTCCAGGCAGAAGTTATATAATGGCCAACTACATTGAGCCAGGCTTAAAGTCTGCCAGTTGTCATAGTGGGGAAATTGAGTCAGGAGAATCCTACCTCAGCCCATGCAGAAAAGTCGTTCTCCCCATGGTCCCAGGAGAACACCCTCTACAATTCATGGCTGCAGTTCACAGACCTCTCACAGGGTTGCTGGCATCATGGCTCAATCAGTTCCATGATAACCATGCCTGGAGTTAGACTCAAAATGATAGTTCATTAACAGCCCCAAAGATCTTGGATAGCAAATTTCTAAATCATCAGGGTTTCAGGTGTGACTATAATCTCACATTAGTTAGGGAACATCTCTAAAGTGAGCCCTAAGTAGTTTGCATGCATTCTACACATATTCCAGTTCCTGATTAAATAACATCCTGAGTAAAATCAAATTTCCATTAAATCGTAAGTTGCTACTTTAACAGAGAAGTTCAAATACTAATTGTAACCCCTGCTAGGCCATGGAATGAATTCAGATCAAAACAGCAAGATCTTCCCTACTTACAACTCATTATAATAATTGCTTTGGTATTAATACCTCCCTCTGATGTTGTTCCCATTGAATTGCTGACCTTGACTCTGCTTCTCAGAAAGCACCCATTAAGACCAGTACAAGGACACAACAAACCTAGGAAATACAAACCTAGGAAAACAAGCTCAAAATTCACAGTAGGTTTGCACATAATTGTAGTCAATATCAAATTATTACTTGCAACAAAATTAGCTTGCAAACAGAAATTTAGTAGGCCCTCAAAAAACTCACACCAAAGATTTTGCAAAACATTTCTTCATTAAAGTATTTCCCTTTCTTGAAAACAACTTACAGTTTCCTAATTACCACAAAATTCCTTTCTTTGCACAATTACCAAGTTTCTTTTCACAAAAGTACATTTACAAATACTGGATTTAAACAGTAACTCCAAATAACTTTCATAAGTGAGAACCAATTAATTTTAGCTGAAACTTCCCTTTAAACATAGACAAAACTTGGAAGTTCATGTTTCCTAAATTACAGTACTTAAAAAAATGTTACAACACATGGTCAGATAGAATGACCTAACAGCTTCTTAACCCATTTATTTTTTTTCTGACAGTACAATCCTTTTTTTTTTTTTTTTAAGGCAATTGGGGTTAAGTGACTTGCCCAGGGTCACACAGCTAGTAAGTGTCAAGTGTTTGGTCTGAGGCCGCATTTGAACTCAGGTCCTCCTGACTCTAGGGCCGGTGCTCTATCCTCTGCGCCACCTAGCTGCCCCATGACAGTGCAATTCTTAATCTAACACCATTCTAGATTATAAGAGAAATTGCTTTTCCAACATAATAGTTAATACAATTGTTTATCAAATCACACAATTTAAGAATGTAACGATTCCTTACACCTTATAATATACTTGGAACTTGAAACAAACCATTATTATTTTTCCCTTTATAGAACAGTAAACTGAGGTAAACAAACTTAAATAAAATTTGGATTTATAATCTCTAATGATAAAACATTTAAAAACATTTTTGTTTTAAATCCAACACTCTTGGCCCTTTAAAAAGGAAATATTCTCCACAACTTCATATATGCCCTTAAAAAAACAAGTGGCAACAATTCCTGCTCTGAATAATTCTCTCCCCCTTTTTTTTCCTGCTTCCTTAAGAGAGCAGAAAAGTGCCTTAGAGGCTTATCAGATTGAAAAAAGAAAAAAAAAGACTACCCTAGGCATTCCACCCTCCTGAGAGTTAATCCCTCAGGTCAGCAATTTGAATCAATTCTAACAGGGCTGTCAATTCCCCCCCACCTCCCAGGTCGAAAGCCTCTAGAGTTCAATAATTAATAACAATCTCCAATCACAATAACCAGTCTTTACTGTAGCCAAAATTTATGCAAGGTCAGATTTAATAAAGCCTTCCTACAGGTTTATTCTCAGAGGTGGATGGTCTTCTAAACTTTTATGACTTCATTGGTTTTCAAACCAAACTACAGAATTTTCATTTTCAATTTTTGTTTTTTTTTTTTTTAATTTTTAACATGTATTTTGAAAACTTTGGGTTGCAAATCTTCTCCCTTCCTCCCTCCCCATCCATCCTCATTGAAAAGGCAAGCATCTCAATACAGGTTATAGATGTGTAGTCATGCAAAACACTTCCATAGTAGTCATGTTGTGAAAAACTAAGTATATTTCCCTTCATCCTATCCCACCCCCCATTTATTCTATTGTCTCTTTTGAACCTGTGTCCCTCCTCAGAAGTGTCTGCTTTTGATTATCCCCTCCCCCAATCTGCCCTCCCCTCTATCAACCCCCTGCTCTCTTGTCCCCTTCCCCCCTTATATTATTCCCTCCTTAAGCCAAATCCTATGAGAATAAGATCCACTCATTCCCTCTCACCTTCCCCCATTTCCCCTCCACTGTAAGAGCCTTTTCTTGTCTGTTTCATGTGAGATAATTTATCTCATTCTACCTCTCCCTTTCTCCTTCTCCCAGTATAATCCTCTCTCACCCTTTAATTTTATTTTCCAGATATCACCCCCTCATCCTCAATTCACCCTGTGCCCTCTATCTATCTATCTATACATACATATAATTTTTACCCTCCAACTACCCTAATACGGACAAAGGACTCATGAGTTACAAATATCATCTTTCCCTGCAGGAAGGTAAACAGTTCGACCTTAGTAAGTCTCTTATGATTTCTCTTTCCTGTTTACCTCTTCATGTTTCACTTGAGTCTTGTATTTGAAAGTCAAATTTTCTATTCAGCTCTGGTCTTTTCCACAGAAACACCTGGAAGTCCCCTATTTCACTGAATGATCATTTTTTTACCCTGAAGGATTATACTCAGTTTTGCTGGGTAGGTGATTCTAGGTTGTAGTCCTAACTCCTTTGCCCTCTGGAAATATCATACTCCATGCCCTCTGGTCCCTTAATGTAGAAGCTGCTAAATCTTGTGTTATCCTGATTGTGTTTCCACAATACTTGAATTGTTTCTTTCTGGCTGTCTGAAATATTTTCTCCTTGACCTGGGAACTCTGGAATTTGGCTACAATATTCCTAGGAGTTTTCCTTTGGGGATCTCTTTCAGGAGGTGATCGGTGGATTCATTCAATTTCTGTTTTGCCCTCTGGTTCTAAAATACCAGGGCAGTTTTCCTTCATAACTTCTTGAAAGATGATGTCTAGGCTCTTTCTTTGATCATGGCTTTCAGGTAGTCCAATAATTTTTAAGTTCTCTCTTCTGGATCTATTTTCCAGGTCAATTGTTTTTTCAATGAGATATTTCACATTGTTTTCTAATTTTTCATTCTTTTGGATTTGTTTTACAATGTCTCGATTTCTCATAAAGTCACTAGCTTCCAATTGCTCCATTCTAATTTTAAGGAAGTATTTTCTTCAGTGAGCTTTTGGACTTCCTTTTCCATTTGGCCAATTTTGCTTTTTAGGGCATTCTTCTCATTGGCTTTTTGGACCTCTTTTGCTATTTGGGTTAGGCTATTTTTTAAGGTGTTATTTTCTTCAGTATTTTTTGGGGTCTCCTTTAGCATCACTCTCAGTTTTTCCTTTACTTCCCTTACTTGCTTCTCAAAATCCTTTTTGAGCTCTTCCATGGCTGAGACCAATTCATATTTTTCTTGGAAGCTTTGGATGTAGGAGCTTTGGCTTTGTTGTCTTCTTCTGGTTGTGTATTTTGATCTTCTTTGTCACCAAAGTAAGATAATACAGTCTGACTCTTTTTGCACTGTTTGCTCATGATCCCGACCAATTACTTGAGTTATAAACTCTTTGTTAAGGCAGGGGTCTTTTTCCAGTGTGGAGAATATACTGTCCCAAGCTTCGGGGGTTTTCTGCAGCTGTGTTCAGAGATTCTTCTAGGGACCTGAAAATTTTCAGTTTTCCCAAAGTGCTGTGATCAAGAGCGAGGTGTCTACTCCTTTCCTGGCCAGTGCTCTGGTCTGTGAGTGACCACAAGCACTCTTTTCTGTCCTGGAACTGTGAAGAGAATTTCCTCTCCATAGCTACTACAAATTCCACCATGCCAGCACTCCTCCTCGCCCCAGGACCACCACCCAGAACTGTGACCCAGATCCAAGCACGGGCAAAGCACTAGACTCCTGCCCCAGCAGAGAGATCCCTGCAATCCCCCTCTGATCAGCCACTCGATTCCCCTTCAGTCTGTGGGACGCTCAGGAGGCAGCTGCCACCCTGGGGCAGCATTCGGGGAATGGGACTGGAACCCCACCGTCCTTCTCTCTCAGCACCACAGAAACAGATTTTTCCCACTGACCTTCTAAGTTGTCTTTGGCATTCATGGGTTGAGAAGTCTGGAAACCGCCACAGCTGCCTGTGATTCAGTCCTCTGAGGCCTGCTCTAGGGTCACTGTGGCCTGTGTGCCCACGCCAACCTGTGCTCCTCTTCCCGCCCGGTGCGATATAGCTTTCTGATCAACCATCCAGGCTGTCTTTGACTGGAAATTTGTTTCACTCTGTCTTTTTGTGGGTTCTGTTGCTTTAGAATTTGTTTAGAGCCATTTTTTATAGTTATATGGAGGGGTCTGGGGGAGAGTTCAAGCAAGTCACTGCTTTTACTCTGCCATCTTGGCTCTGCCCCTCCATTTTCAATTTTTCTACCCAAAACAAAATCAAGCTTCCTCACACTTTTAAACCCCCTGAAGCTGGCATAAAGTCACCCAGAAAAAAAACATCCAAGGATAGGGAACTTAGAACAACCCACCTCCATCCACTCTCAAACTATATATTCTTTTCTCTCTTTTTTTTCTACCCATCATATTTTCGCTCCACTTTCTCCGGTTTCTTTTATATTCCAAATTACCAAAAAAATTATACTCACCCTGTTAGACTCTGGAGGGAGTTAACATCTAACACTTTACAAATTAAGAGAGCTGTATTTCCCCTCACTCTCTTCACGAACAGCTTCCTCTTTTTTTCCGTCAGCCCTTGCTATCTTGCTGGCCCCAACACCAACCAGTCATCTACATATTGCAGCAAAGTAATCCCATAAGGGATGGAAAACTTCTCTAACACTTGCTCCAAAACCTGCCCAAACAAGTTAGGGTATTCTGTAAAACCTTGAGGTAGGACAGTCCACTGGTATTGTTGTTTTCTTCCTGTATAAGAATTTTCCCATTCAAAGGCAAAAAGTTGCCTGCTTTCCTTAGACAGGGGACAAGTCCAGAAGGCATCTTTAAGATCCATCTTTAACTCAATTTCTTGGTAACATGTCTCAAAGTTAAGTGAATTATAAGATACCTCCCTAACAGATTGCTTCCTGCCTCTGGAATATATAGGAACTGAGGTGCCGTCCTCTTTTTACCAAGCCTAATCTTAATGGCTTCAAAAATTGGAACTAGAAATCCTTCTCCTTTGACTCCTGATACTTTCAGTTTTTGTCCTGAAAACCACACATCCCTAGGTTTGAAATTGAGGGAAGATTGGGTAGCGCCAGTATTTACAAGAAGAACCACATCCTTCTCCCAGGGTCCCACCTTTAAATTTATCAAAGGTTCTGGGTGGGCTCCTTGCTTCAAGAACCCCTGACCCTCCTATTCCTCTTCCTCAAAAGTCATCAAGGGGACTACTTTTTCTTCCCTTTTCAGCTCGGGACACTCTCTTCCCAGCTTCCCACAAAAATAACATTCAGGTAGCCATTTTCCTTTGGCTTGCCCCCTTCCTAGGGTCCCTGTCTCTAGAGGGTCTTTCTTGAGCCTTTGTTCCCCTTTCTTTTTCATTACCTCCTGTACAGTGGCCACCACAAGCTTGGCCTTCTGCTTCTGTCTTTCTTCTTCCCTTCTCACAAACACCTTCTGTGCTTCCCTGAGAAGCTCCTCCAAAGGCTTTTGGCTGCATTTAAAAACTTTCACCACACACGTGAAACATTCACACCCACAGAGAGAGAGACAGAGACAGCTTGGCAAGACAAAGTGTGCACAACTCTAATTTTAAAGTAAGGTTGACTAGTCAAAAGAACCCCATGGTACACCAGCACTGATGCTTTTTCTTTATGTTCCACATGCTCCCTAGGACTATCTGGAGGAGTGTTCTCAGAGTACTTCTCCCCTCTTCTCTTCCTTGGTGCCTTATTCCCCTCCTACATCCTTCTGTAGGATTTCCTGTAAAGATCTAACTTGGTGCTTGTCTCCCCTTTGACAAGACCTCCCATGCGGCTCTTCTCCACACTCCCATGGTCCCAGACTACCCTGATATTTACTCAACCCTTACAAGGCAATACTTAATAGTTCAAATTTTCTCACCTAGCTGGCAGTCAGTGGGACATTTACAAACCCAATTTCCCCTCCCTCAGAGGGTATGTTTTGACTTCCTTCTCCTTTGGGGGTGCCACGTCCTCTTTATAACAAGAGGCATCATTGCTCTCCTCGTGACTAAATGGTTTCTTTTCATTCACATAGATATTTAAGGCTTGGCATATCCAGTCCTCGTCGGCCCCCATACTTGGGCCAAAACACCGCCGGAGGCATGATGCTCTCCTTGGACCAAATAACACAACAGAACTTAATCATCTGTTTCTTGTTCTTATCCTTTGGACATGTGCATCCATTCCAGTTCTCCAGCATCCTCCCTAAGGGACTCTTTGGAAGTGCGCTCCCAGGGGCCCTCATCCCACCCCTTCTCCAGGAGCCTTAGTTTCCTCATTCCCCATTACAACTGAGTGAGATTGGTGAAGACCTCTCATAAAATCTAATCTTATATGAGTAAAATGAGGTGAAGACACCTAATAACAATATATGTGTGTCCAGGTCAGGAAGCTTGTAAATAGCCCAAATAAATATGTTCGAATTGTTGTAAAAACAGGTATAACCACAAATTGTTCCAGGAACTGAAATGAGGAAACAGGATGTACCAAGAGGACACTCGAGGTGGGGAGGCAGGTGAAAACTATGTAATGATTCTGTAATTTCCACTGCTGCTGCTGGGGTAGTTTTGCTGTGTTTAAATTGTGCCCTCTGAAGCCCAGCCAATGGGATAAGAGGTAGGGGCTGGGGTTGTGGTTAGAACCTATAAAAATGCTTGCTTGGCCAACCCGGCACACAGTCTTGCATCGAAATACTTTCGGTGTGAGTCACCCATTCTCACGAGATCGTAATAAAATCCTTTCTACTTTCTACCTTGAGAAGCATCTGAATTTAATTCAGGTAAGGGTCGTCGCTGTCCCACACACACCTATCTATGAGTACCAGCTCTACTTCATGGTTCCTTTAGGCAGAATGTCCCTATTAACATGGTAGTACTTGGAAGTCCAGCCTTTCTTACCTTGCTCTCTGCATAGACCTTGCGTAGTAGCTGTGGTTTTCTGTTCTAACTTTTGTTAGGAAAAACAAAAGGAATATACTTTTTTCTCGTCAGTACATGGCGCCATACACAAAAATTGACCATGTCCTAGGGCATAAAAACCTCACAATCCAGTGCAGAAAGTCAGAAATATCAATGCATCCTTTTCAGATCATGATGCAATAAAAACTATATGTAATAAAGGGTCTTGGAAAGATAGACTAAAAAATAGTTAGAAACTAAATAATCTAATCCTAAAAAACAATTGGGTCAAACAAGAAATCATAGAAACTTCGTTCAAGAGAATGACAATAATGAGACAACATACCAAAACTTATGGGATGCAGCAAAAGCAGTTCTTAGGGGAAGGTTTATATCTCTAAATGCTTACATGAATAAAATAGAAAAAGAGGAGATCAATGAATTAGGCATACAACTAAAAAAACTAGAAAAAGAACAAATTAAAAACCCTCAATTAAACACCAAATTAGAAATATTGAAAACCAAAGGAAAAATTAATAAAATTGAAATGAAGAAAACTATTGAACTAATAAATAAAACTAAGAGCTGATTTTATGAAAAAAAAAACAAACAACAAAATAGATAAACCTTTGGTTAATTTAATTAAAAAAAAGAAAGAAGAAAACCAAATTACTAGTATCAAGAATGAAAAAGGTGAATCTAACACCAAGGAAGAGGAAATTAAAACAATAATTAGAAACTATTTTGCCCAACTGTATGCCAACAAATTTGAAAATCTTAGTGAAATGGATACATATTTACAAAAATATAAATTGCCCAGATTAACAGAAGAGGAAGTAAAATACTTAAATAACCCCATCTCAGAAAAAGAAATTGAACAAGCCATCAATGAACTCCCTAGGGAAAAATCTCCAGGGCCAGATGGATTTATAAGCAAATTCTATCAAACATTTAGGGAACAATTAATTCCAATACTATATAGACTATTTGGGAAAATAGGTGAAGAAGGAGTCTTACCAAATTCTTTTTATGATACAAATATGGTGGTGACACCTAAATTAGGAAGAGTCAAAACAGTGAAAGAAAATTACAGACCAATTTCCCTAATGAATATAGATGCAAAAATTTTAAATAAAATATTAGCAAATAGATTACAGTAACTTATGACAAGAATAATATACTATGACCAGGTAGGATTTATACCAGAAATGCAGGGCTGGTTCAATATTAGGAAAACTATCAGCATCATTGATGATATCAACACCAAAACTAACAGAAAGCACATGATCATCTCAATAGATGCAGAAAAAGCTTTTGACAAAATACAACACCCATTCCTATTAAAAACACTAGAGAGCATAGGTATAAATGGAGTCTTCCTTAAAATAATAAATAGCATCTACCTAAAACCTTCAGCAAGCATCATATGTAATGGGGGCAAGCTAGAAGCATTTCCAAGAAGATCGGGGGTGAAACAAGGATGTCCTTTATCACCACTGTTCAATATAGTGCTGGAAATGTTACCTTTAGCAAGAAGAGAAGAAAAAGACATTGAAGGCATTAGAATAGGCAAAGAAGAAACAAAGCTATCATTCTTTGCAGATGACATGATGTTATACTTAGAGAATCCTAGAGAATCAAGTAAAAAACTACTTGAAATAATAAACAACTTTAGCAAAGTCGCAGGCTATACAATAAACCCACATAAATCAGCAGCATTTCTATATATTACCAACAAAGCCCAACAGCAAGAGATAGAAAGAGAAATTCCATTTAAACTTTACTGTAGACATTGCAAAATATTTAGGAGTCTATTCTCCAGGTGAATTAATATCATTCCCTGCTAAACAGAAATTGGATGCCTGCTGAACTTGCAAAGGACCTAAAATGTTTAGCCCTATGCCAGTGTTGCCTTGTGATGCGAAGTAAGCAACTGCCAGGAGAGAAGCAAGTGAAGGATCTGTAGCAAGAAATGGAGCTCTTGAGTTGGATAACATTCCTTCGATCTGTTTCTCTGAAAGGTCCATAGCTATGTGGAGAGATGGAAGATCTCTTTAACTGGAGACTCTTTAATTAACATTTGAAGCAAGGCAATTTTTTTTCATCTTTAAAAGAGTTGCCCTTCAACTTGCAGATGTCACCAGAAGGTTCAGTCTCACTTCCTGCTTCCATTCCCAGAGGGGTTAGGGAATGGAATGCAAAGGATGGGGTTCAAAGAATGCTTTGTATTTTGACTACTGGAACAATGATTGTGAATATCAACTAAACATATAATCCAATGGATTATCATCAATCATGCACTATAAAGGAGTGTTTAATAAATGTTTGTTAAATTTGAACTCAATTTTTCCCATTTTATTTTCTTTTTATTCTGAACTTAAACATCAAGTAAAATAAGCATGTGAATATACAATGTGCACCTGGAGAGGATAATATATGAAACTGTGAATCATTATATAGTGCTTCTTCTAAGTATAATTAAACATATAATTTTCAAAGTGAAAGAAAAAAGGAAAAACAAAGACTCCCGAGGCAGATGAGGCAAGCTCATTTGCTATAGTTCTTGCAAGAAGGGGGTGCGCGGCTAGAGGCAGACACACACACACAGACACACACACGCACACACACACACAGACACACACACGCACACACACACACACACACACACCCCAGCACAGACAGCTGTGTCCCTGTCCTGAGCAGGGTCCGCCCCTGGTTTCTCCATGGCTGGACACTTTGAGGGGTACAACTTCTCCAAATGCCTACTTCATGTTGCTCCTTAATATGTTCCGCCCTCTCTCTACATACAATATTGTGCCTAGAATTGTGTTAATCCTCCCCCTGGGAGGAGAAGATAATACTCAGATGCATTAAGCAGCGCATTTAGAGCACTTTTAACCACAAGACTAGTTTTGAAAAACAATCCTAAGTCAAGCCGCTCCTTTCCCCCCTGTATCCGACTTTGGGACCACTCCCTCTGCATCTGTGGAAACATGATTTCTCATCCCTTACAGGAGGGACCCTAAAGGCCACTGTTATCTAAGTGACTCCCCCACCCCCATTTTACAGGTTAGGATGCCAAAGCTAGGAGAGGTTGCATGGTTTGTCCAAGGTTATAGTACGAATCTGAGGTGGGATTTGAACCCAGATCTTCAGGCTTCAGACCCAGTGCTCTTTCCTGTACAGTAAACAAGTTTTCCTAAAAGGCTTTCTTCTATAAAGTCTCATTTTTACTTCAAAAGATCCCAAGGCTGGGGAGGGAGGGTGGGGGGGTTGTTAGAAGGGACTCCTTTTTACAGAGAAGAAAACTAAAGCCCAGAGAAGTTAATCATCTCCCATAAGGTCACACAGCTAGTAAGGGACAGAATTATAGCTGGAGCTGATTTTAGGGATTATCTAGTCCAAGGGTGGGGAAGCTGAGGCCTTAAGGCCACATGTGGCCTTCTCAATCCTTAAGTGCGGCCTTTTGATGAATCCAAATTTTACAGAACTTTTGTCTGCCTCGCATCCTAGAGGGGGAAGCCTTCCCTTGCCCCCATGGACAGAGAAGTGCCTTTCTGAGGAAGAGGAGGCTCCAGGGTCCCTCCAGCCTCCCAGGGTCTCTCAACCTCTCCAAGATTGGCTTGGTTCCCATCTCTCCTGGCTCCCTGACTGCCCAGGCCCCCAAGCCTCACTCAGACCCAGTCAGGGATACCCCCCACTAGCCTGCCACAGGGTCCCCCGGAAGCACTGCCCTCACCATATTGCTTCCTATGGGCCAGAGGCCCCAAAACAGGCCAGCGGGGCCCAGGCGGCTGTGAAAGGGGCAGCGTGTGTCAGTGCCCGGGCGGTGGCAGAGAGGAGGAAGGAGGAGGGCACTTAGAGGTCTAGTGTCAGCCCTACCGGCAAGGCGATAGGGGCGGCAGGGACCCCCCTTCCTTCTCAAGTCAGGCTTCCCCCAGAAGAGTGTTCTCTTTTTCTGGGGGTACTTCCTAGGGCTCAAGTCAGCATCAGGAGCCAGAAAACCTGGGTTCCTCTGCCCAGGCAGGTTACTTTTCAGGCCTCTACCCAGTGTCAGCCCCATCCATGCATGCCCCCTCTTGGGTCCCTCTCCCCCAAAACACTGCCCTTCCCTGCTCATAGACTCAAGAACTGGGGCTGTTGTGGGTTCAGAGACAAGACGGGGGGGGGGGGGACCCCTCACCACACACCAACCATAGGGCGAGCTTGGAGAGAGGGGAGGAGTCTCCTCCACCCCACTAGAAACAGACTCAGACAAGGGGCAACAGTTAACAACCCCTTCCTCCCTGCAGCTGTCAAGAGGCCTGGCTCTGCCCCCACTCCATAAACACATACTGGGGAAGATTCCTCCCAGTGAGTGGCCAGTGAGGCCACTGGAACTTGAGGGAGAGACTTCTTCTGCCCATCCCACCCCCCAGCTGGCACTGGGCTGGTCCTGTCACTAGCTAGAAGTTTTGGTGACTGTGTCTGGGGCCTGCCTGGTCCTGTGGGAGGGGCACATCAGGCAGCCCCCCGCCCAGGCATTCTTCATCATACTGCCCTGGGGATCAGGATCCCTCTTCTCCTGGCCTCCCATGCCCCTGCCACATTCAGCACGCTCTCCTTCTCATACCTCACTGCCCCCACCGCCAACATACACCCAGCTCTCTCGAGATGCCCCAGCAGAAACCCTTTTGCCCCCTCCCCAACACAATCCAGATCCCAGCCTGGCCAGCCTGCTCCAGCTCCAACTTCAGAAGGTCTGGGCACTGCCCATTAGGTTCAGCTGACAGGCAACGTGGGTGGGAGACAGGGGTGGGGAGTGAAAGAAAGGAAGGGAGGGAGGGGAGAGAGAGGCAAGGAGAGGGGAGACAGTAGGGGAGGAGAACGAGAGAGAGGAAGTCATCACCATAGCATGAATTAAAATGAGAAAATCCAGCCTCCCCATGCTGCGGTCCCTGGCCCTTGCCTACTGCAGCCCAGCCGTAAGCAGTAGAAGGCAGGATCTGAATCCAGATCTTCAAACTCCACATCCAGGGCTCCTTCCACTGAACCACAACAGAAGAAAGCTAGGAGAAAATAAAGAGTGCGTAAGGAGGGAGCACACAAGGAAGACGGAAAAGAGAGGAAATTAAGGAGTAAGAGACAAGAGAGAGAGGAGAGGGGAAGGTAGAAGGAAAGGTGAGAAGATCACGGCATATCAGGCAGATAAGGGTCCCCATGGCTTCTAAGGGAATGGGGAGGGCACAGACCCACGTCTGCCCCCACAATCCCAGCCCAGCAGAGGCTGCATGCCCACTGGTAGACAGAGGTTGGGTTGGACTAGATGAGGTGCTTTCTTACCCTAGGATCTTTGTGAGGGAAGGGGCCTGGGCAAGAGACTCTAGCCCGAAGGAGAGTCCAGACATTGTGGCTGCCTTGGACAACAGGAGAAGGAGGGGCTGTCATCTAGGGGGAGGTCTGCCCACCTCATAGAGCAGGCACCCGCTAATTATGCGTTCTCTCTCTTTCCATCTCTCTCCCCTCCTCTCTCCCTCCTCTCCCTCCTTCCCTTCTCTCCGTCTCCCTCTCTCTCTCCTTCCCTTCTTTATTTGTCTCTCTGTCTCCCCCTCTCTTTCTCTCTCTCCCTCCCTTCTCTCTCTCTCCTCCTTCCTCTCTCTCTCCTCCTCCTCCTCTTCCTCTTCCTCTTCTTCTTCCTCTTCTCTCTCTCCCACCCACACACACATGCTTGCTCACCCCAAAAAGATCCAGAAAATCAAAGTTGGAGTCTGACCCAGGGCCAAGAAAACACAGACCACCAGCCTTAGGGATTCTTAATCCAGGATGTATATGAGAGACATTGTCTCTCCCACAGAAAGCAAACCTCTTAAGGGCAACACTGGTTGCATGTTTGTCTTTGTAGCGAGTGCCTGGCACAGAACCTAGCACGTGGCAGACACTTCATAAAAGCCTGGTGAAGTGTGGTACAGTGGGAAAGATGTGGCAGTCAGATTCAAAGGACTTGAGTTTGATCTCTGCCTCTGCAATTTACTGCCCATGTGACATTAGGTAAGTCACTTGCCCATGGTGTGCCTCAGTTTCCTCATTTGTAAAATTAAGAAATTGTATTCCAAGGCCTCTATGGTCCTTTCAGTCCCCTAAAACTACAATCCTCTGTTCCTTTCTACAAACTGAGGGCTGATTGCATCTGCCACGAGGGTATCGGTCTTCAAGTGCTAACAGTCTGTGTTCTCACTCAGGCACCCCAAGATCTTACATCTCATTTCCCAAGATAACCAAGCCCTGCTCTCAGCAGGTCCTTTCCCCTTCCTCACCAGGAGACTTCCTGGCAATTCAAGTCCCAAAGAAATCCCCTTACTCAAATCCCAGGTGGAGTAAAGGCTAAGGACACTCAGACAAAAAGTAGGTGGAGGCTGTTAGTAAGCAGAACCAGGAGACCAATTTATACAGTAAAAACAACATTGTAAAGACAAAAAAATTTTGAAAGACTTAAAAACTCTGCTCGAGAAAGTGACCAACCGAGATTCCCTAGGACTCCGGAGGAAACGTTCCTCTACCCACCTCCTGACAGAGAGGCGATGGACCCATGCAGAGTGAAGTTGAAGGATCTAAGACATCTCTGAAGGCCTCGTGATGGAAAATGCTATCCACATATGAAGAAAGCACTATGGAGTTTGAATGCACATTGAAGCACACTATTTGCTATTTTTTTTTCTTCTGTTGTGTTTTATTTCCTCTTTCTGGTGGTTCCTCCTATTGGCTCTCATTCTTACTCACAACATGACTAATGTGAAAATATGTTTAATAAGAATGTATATGTAGAGCCTATAGCAGATTGTGCACCATCTTGGGGAGAGAGGTGGAGAAAAATTTAAAACTCAAGAGCTCATGGAAGTGATTGTTTATCAAATCAAAATCAATTAATTTAAAAAAAACAAATTCCACCTTCTTCAAGAAGCTTTTCTTGACCTCACTTAATACTAGACCCTTCCCTCTGAGATTACCTCCCGATTTCTCTTGTGTATTCTGACTTGAAGGCTGCTGGGGAACACAGCGGATAGAGTGCTGGGCCTGGAGTCAGGAAAACTCAACTTTGTGAGTTCAAATCCTGCCTCAGACACTTGCTAGCTGTGTGACCCTGGGCAAATCACTTCACCCTGTTTGCCTCAGTTTCTCATCTGTGAAATGAGCTGGAGAAGGACATGGCAAACCCCTCCAGTTTCTCTGCCAAGAAAACCCCAATTGGGGTCACAAAGAGTCATATATATATATGACTGAAACAAAAACATGTGCTTGTACATCATTGTTTGCATCTTATCTCCTCCATTAGACTGTGAACTCTTCGAGAGCAGAGATTGTCGTTTACCTTTCTTTGTATCCCCACTGCTTAGCACAAGGCCTGGCACATAGTAGATAGTTAATAAGTGTGCATTGCCTAATTTACTATAGTAGTTGGTAAGATAAGACCTTTATCGGTCTTATCTCCCTACCACATTCCCCTTCTTTTTATTATGCATCAGCCTTGGGAAAACAGATGCCCAAAGTTTACTCTCCAATGTATAAAGCAACCCTCCCTCTCATTTATTCAGTTCAACCAAAATGTATTAAGCACTTAACTATGTGCAAGGCCTTGTGCTATGTGCTGGTGATCCAGAGATACAACGCCTCCCTGACCTCAAGGAGCTTACAGTCCACTAGGGAATGTGGCCTGTATATAGATACAAGGTACTGTGAGATAGGAGAAAAAGAGATGGAAATAAAGTCCTCTAGAAAAGGGGAGGAGGGGGATGATGCTGGCAGCAACAGTGGGAGGGGTTGAGAGGTCAGGCTGGGAGGGACAACATGGAGGACATAGAGTCTTAGCAGAGGGTAGCCTGTGGGAACCCATGTGTGGAGAAAGGTTGAGGTTAGCTGGAGTCTACTGGGGGTGTGTGTGTGTGTGTGTGTGTGTTTGTGTGTGTGTGTGTGTGTGTGTGTGTGTGTGTGTGTCTGGGGGGGAGGGAGCAGTGATGTGGAATTAGGCTGGGAAAGTAGGTTAGAGCCAGATTGCCAAGGTCTCTAAAGGCCAGCACTTTAAGGTTTACAAAGCACTTTATTATTTCCTTTGATTTTCATAACAGCCCTGTGAAGTGTTATTGTTAGTTCCATTTTACATAGAGGAGAACTGAGGCTGAGTGGTTAAATGACTTGCCCAGGGTCACACGGCTATTAAGCATTGGAGACAGGATCCAAATACAGGTCTTTCTGACTGTAAGTCTGTAGCTCTATGAGAGGGCTAATCTTGGGACCACAAAGACCTGGGTTCAGATCTTGCTTCTGTCACACACTAGCCGTGTGATCACGGGTAAATCACTTAACATCTGAGTGCCCCCGGCACCTTCTGTGACTATAAAGTACAGATTAGTGAAAGGAATTTCCACGCTGGAAGTTTGCAGTAATAGCATCGCAAGTCTAGGCCAAAAAAAAAAAAAAGACACCAGAACATCACAGGTTTCTGAGCGGGGGAGTGAGCTAATCAGACTTTGCATTAGGAAGGTTATTTGGCTGCTGAAAGCTACCAGCCGCTGGTTTTCAGGGGGTCCTCTTGGAGTGTCCTGGGCCTTGATCCAAGCCCTAGCTAGGATTCATTTCCTTCACGCCCTTCCGAGTATCCTACCCACCCCCATCTTCTGAATTCTTTCTGGGAACACATTGGGGGCGAGCAGAGAGTAGGGGAAGGAGGGAGTCCCCGACGAGGTTCATGCTGGGAATATCCCATCTGGCGTAGCTCTTGAACTGGCACTCAGCAGCTGCGGGAGCCCGAACTCCTTAGCATCATCCCAGGGCTGAGAAGCCCCCTCAATCCATACCATGGAGAGACCCTTGTCCAGAGGTACCTGGGAGTATTGGGAGAGGAGGGACGCTGTCAGGCCCCCTTGTGACTTCCTTCCCCCAAAGTGGGCTGCAGCCTCAGTCCCCCCGCCCGGGCTTCTGCCACCCTTGTAGGGCGAGGAGCATCACGCAGCCTCGAGGCCGTCTGTCCCCCTTCTTCCTTCCCTGAACGGCCCCACCAGAGACCCACCAGACCAAAGGCGACGCATGCGTCTGAGACAGATCTCATGCTGCTCGGGTTCGAGACACAAAACACTGAATGGGGAGAGAAGGGGATGCAGTGGTAGCCCAGAAGAAGGATCCCTCACTGCGCAGGTCTGACAGCCCCAACGGGAATACTAGTGTGCAATAAGAAATGATGAATACACACGTTTCAGAAAAACCTGGAAAGATTTGTACAAATTGATGCAAAGTGAAATGAACAGAACCAGCAAACGCGGTGCACAGTATCGGCACAATCATGTGATTTTCCACTTTGAATGACTGACTCAGTACAACGAACCAAGACAAGTGAAAAAAAAAAAAACCTCATGAAGGAAAATCTATCCACGTCTAGATAAATAACTGGGGGACTCTGAATGTAAAACAAAGCGTTTTTTCACTTTATTCTTTCTCTTGGGTTTTTACTTTTATCTTTTGGATGTGTTTCTACTTCCACTACTGTAATGAATATGGAAATATATTTTACATGATAATTAAGGTATAAATTATATCAAACTGCTTATCATTTTCAGTAGAAAGGGGGGGAGGGAAGGAGGAAGAGAAACTTGCTACTCAAAATCTTGTAAAATTAAATATGAAACATCTTCTTGATTTGTAATTGAGGGGAATAAAATATTATTGAAAGCAAAAAAAAAAAAAAAAAAGGAAATCGTTGTCCAGGAGACAGTATATTATTGTGTAGATGGATGGAAGATATGCAGAACAGAGGTAAAAAAGGATAAAGGTTTGCAATAAGTAGGCAAAAATGGTAGTGGAGGCTAGGATTAAAAAGAATTCCAGGGGCATTTAGGTGGTGCAGTGAATAGAGCACTGACTGGAGTCAAGAAAAACTGAATTCAAATCCAGCCTCAGACACTTGTTACATACTAGCTGTGTGATCCTGGGCAAGTCACTTAACCTCTGATTTCCTCACCAAAAAAAAAAAAAAAAAAAAAAGAATTCCAGAAACTAAGTCACTTTTCCAAAGGAAAATGTCAGATCAACTTTGACTGGATTTCAGAATAGATAAAAACTGAACAAGGAGGGGCAAAAAGCAAAGTTTCAAAGGTAGGCTCCTCTCAAGTTCACCGTAATTGCACCGTACTGCTCTGACATTTCTGATTGTATGGAATATGACTTTCTTGTTATTCCAGTGAGTCCCTGAAACAGGAATATTTTCTGGGGTCTTCTGGAATCTCCTGGGCCATTTGAAAAAAAAAAACAACAACAAAAACAAACAAACTAAGAAACCTAGAGCCTCCTTTCAAAGGAAAGTGCACAATGATTGGACATCGATTTCTGTGCCAAAGTATAAATAAATAAGAATAAAACTTCAAAACACATTTACAGGCCATCTCAGGTAATTCCCCAAGTATCTTTCTGATACTTTATTGTTTTTCTTTGCCACCACAAAAAGAGCTACTATAAATATTTTTGTACATGTGGGTCCTTTTCCCATTTGTATGATCTCTCTGGGATATAGTCCTAGAAGTACTATTGCTAGGTCAAAAGGTATGCACATTTTTATACCCTTTGGGCATAGTTCCAAATTGCTCTCCAGAATGGTTGGATCATTTCACAACTCCACCAACAATGCATTAGTGTTCCAATTTTCCCACATCTTCTCCAATATTTCTCATTTTCTTGTTTTGTCATGTTGGCCAATCTGATAGGTGTGATGTGGTACCTCAGAGTTGTTTTGATTTGCATTTCTCTAATCAATGGTGATTTAGAGCATTTTTTCATATGGCTATAGATGGCTTTAATTTTTTCATCTGAGAACTGCCTATTCATATCCTTTGACCATTTATCAATTGGGGAATGACTTGTATTCTTATAGGTTTGACTTAATTCTCTATATATTTTAGAAATGAGGCCCTTACAACCAGAGAGACTGGTTGTAACAATTCTTTCCCAATTTTCTACCTTCCTTCTAATCTTAGTTGTATTGGCTTTGTTTGTGCAAAAACTTTTAAATTTAATGTGAGCAAAGTTATCCATTTTGCTTTTCGTAATGTTTTCTATCTCCTGTTTGGTCATGAATTCTTCTGTTCCCCATAAATCTGATAGGTAAACTATTCCTTACTCTCCCAGTTTGCTTACAGTATCAGTCTTTAAATCTAAATCATGAACCGATTTTGACTTTAATTTGGTATTTGGTGTGAGATTTTGATCAATGCCTAGTTTCTACCATATTCTTTTCTAGTTTTCCCAGCAGTTTTTTTTTTTTTCAAAGAGTAGGTTCTTGTCCCAGCAGTTGTGGTCTTTGGGTTTATCAAATAATAGATTACTATAGTCATTGACTACTGTGTCTTGCATACTTAATCTATTCCACTGATCCACCACTCTATGTCTTAGCCAGTACCAAGCAGTTTTGATGATTGCTGCTTTATAATGCAGTTTAAGATCTGGAATGTCTAGGCCACCTTCCCTTGCATTTCTTTTCATTAGTTCCCTTGATACTCTGGACTTTTTGTTTTTCCAAATGAATCTTGTTATTATTATTTCTAACTCTATAAAATAATCTTTTGGTAGTTTGATTGGTATGGCACTGAACAAGTCAATTAGCTTAGGTAGAATTGTATTTATGATATTAGCTCAGCCTACCTATGAGCAACTGATGTTTTTCCAGTTATTGAAATCTGACTTTATTTGTGTGAAAAGTGTTTTATAATTGTGTTCATATAATTCCTGGGTTTGTTTCAGTAGGTAGACTCCTAAATATTTTATAATGTCTGCAGTAAGTTTGAATGGAATGTCTCTTTCTATCTCTCTCTGTTGGGCTTTGTTGGTAATACATAGAAATGCTGATGATTTATGTGGTTTTATGTTATAGCCTACATTTTTGCTAAAGTTGTTTATTATTTCAAATAGTTTTTTACTTGATTCTCTAGGATTCTCTAAGTATATCAACATGTCATCTGCAAAGAGTGATTTCTTCTTTGCGTATTCTAATACCTTCAACGTCGTTTTCTTCTCTTATTGCTAAAGCTAATGTTTCCAGTATGATATTGAACAGTGGTGATAAAGGACATCCTTGTTTCACCCCCGATCTTCTTGGAAATGCTTCTAGCTTGCCCCCATTACATATGATGCTTGCTGAAGGTTTTAGGTAGATGCTATTTATTATTTTAAGGAAGACTCCATTTATACCTATGCTCTCTAGTGTTTTTAATAGGAATGGGTGTTGTATTTTGTCAAAAGCTTTTTCTGCATCTATTGAGATGATCATGTGCTTTCTGTTAGTTTTGGTGTTGATATCATCAATGATGCTGATAGTTTTCCTAATATTGAACCAGCCCTGCATTCCTGGTATAAATCCTACCTGGTCATAGTATATTATTCTTGTCATTTTTGCATCTATATTCATTAAGGAAATTGGTCTGTAATTTTCTTTCACTGTTTTGACTCTTCCTGATTTAGGTGTCACCACCATATTTGTATCATAAAAAGAATTTGGTAAGACTCCTTCTTCACCTATTTTCCCAAATAGTCTATATAGTATTGGAATTAATGGTTCTCTAAATGTTTGATAGAATTCGCTTATAAATCCATCTGGCCCTGGAGATTTTTCCCTAGGGAGTTCATTGATGGCTTGTTCAATTTCTTTTTCTGAGATGGGGTTATTTAAGTATTTTACTTCCTCTTCTGTTAATCTGGGCAATTTATATTTTTGTAAATATGTATCCATTTCACTAAGATTTTCAAATTTGTTGGCATACAGTTGGGCAAAATAGTTCCTAATTATTGTTTTAATTTCCTCTTCCTTGGTGTTAGATTCACCTTTTTCATTCTTGATACTAGTAATTTGGTTTTCTTCTTTCTTTTTTTAGTTAAATTAACCAAAGGTTTATCTATTTTGTTGTTTGGTTTTTTTTTTTCATAAAACCGGTTCTTAGTTTTATTTATTAGTTCAATAGTTTTCTTCATTTCAATTTTATTCATTTTTCCTTTGGTTTTCAATATTTCTAACTTGGTGTTTAATTGAGGATTTTTAATTTGTTCTTTTCTAATTTTTTTTTAGTTGTATGCCTAATTTATTGATCTCCTCTTTTTCTATTTTATTTACGTAAGCATTTAGAGATATAAACCTTCCCCTAAGAACTGCTTTTGCTGTATCCCATAAGTTTTGGTATGTTGTCTCATTATTGTCATTCTCTTGAATGAAGTCATTGTTTCTGTGATTTCTTGTTTGACCCATTCATTTTTTAGGATTAGATTATTTAGTTTCCGGTTATTTTTTAGTCTACCTTTGCATGGCCCTTAATTTCATAAAAGCCAAAAGTAATAAGCTTTTCCTTCCTCCTTCAGATTGAATCTCAAATTTGCACAATTTCGGCCATGTGATGGGGGATGCCAACTCTTTGAAGTTTAGTGTTGGGTTCCTCATGCTAAAAGTCAGAGTGGTGACCCATAGCAATGAAAGAACTCAAGAGCCCAGAACAGATTAAAGCACCTGCAGTGGAATCACAATTTGCTTTTCCTAAGGTCCTGAGCAGCTCCTTGAACATCAGGGTCTCTTCATACCTACTTCTGAGAGAGTCAGCAATTTTTCCTTCTGCATCAAGGCTATCTGTTCTAGAATGGTTAGTGGGTCGTCGGTCTCTAGCATCCAAATGACCTCAGGATCTAAGAAAGGCCACAATAGGACACGTAAGCCATTAGAGAAATGCTAACTAAAACTGCTCTGAAATACCCCTGACACCAAGACCCACTAAGTATTCCCAGGCCTTACTATCAATATGAGCCCTTGCTTGAATCCTACAAAATATTTCCACATAAGAAGTCATTTTGGAAGAGTCGTTGACTTGTGTGGTGGCTAGATTCTTCTTCACCATATCTCATCAGTTAGAATTACCACAAGTGCAGTAAGAACTTTCAGTTTAAAACAGACCTAAAAGTTCACCTCTCTGTTTTTATTACAAATAAGATGCCTCCCAATAATATCACTTCACATTTTCTGGGGAAAAGCATGTGTGCTAAATTAAGTGGGAGAGAGGACCTGAGCTACTGGGGCAATGTATGTGGAACACTTATTGTATTTTTTTTTCATGTAGATCATGCAGTGTTCTTTGAACATCTCATGTTACCCATCAAGGATCACATAGATTCCTCCCAATCTGTTTTTGTTTTTAATTTTTTTATTAATCAATTTATTTTTAGTTTTCAACAATCATTTCCATAAGCTTTTGAGTTTTAAATTTTCTCCCCATCCCTCCTTGCCTCCCTCCCCAAGATGGTATGCAATCTGATATTGACTCTACACGTACATTCCCATTAAATACATTTTTCACGTTAGTCATGTTGTAAAGAAGAATTAGAACCAATAGGAGGAACCACAAGAAAGAAGAAACAAAACAAAACAGAAGAAAAAACAGCAAATAGTGTGCTTCAATCTGCATTCCAATTCCATAGTTCTTTCTCTGGATGTGGATAGCATCTAGAGATGCTTGCATTGCTGAGAAGTGCCAAGTCTATCAAAGGTAGTCATCACACAACATGACTGTTACTGTGTACAATGTTCTCCTGGTTCCACTCATTTCACTCAGCATCAGTCCATACAAATCTTTCCAGGTTGTTCTGAAGTTCATTTGCTCATCATTTCTTATAGCACAATGGTTTTCCATTACATTTATATACCACAACTTGTTCATCCATTCCTCAATTGATGGGCATCCTCTCAATTTCCAATTCTTTGCCACCACAGAAAGAGCTGCTATAAATGTTTTGGTACATGTGGGTCCTTTTCTTATTTTTATAATCTCTTTGTGATACAGCCCTAGAAGTGCTATTGCTGGATCAAAGGGGATGTACAGTCTTATAGCCCTTTGGGCAAAGTTCCAAATTGCTCTCCAAAATGGTCGAATCATTTTACAACTCCACCAACAATACATTAGTGTTCCAAATTTTCTCACATCTTCTCCAACATTTCCATATTCCTCTTTTGTCATGCTGGACAATATAATAAGTGTGATGTGGTACCTCAGAGTAATTTTGATTTCCAGTTCTCTAATCAATCTCTCAATCTCTTTTAGCAGAGATTTTTATTGCAGCTGAGAAAACCTGGCAACTCCTTTTTGAGACATGGAGACCACATCAATTCAAACTAAAACTCCAAAGAAGGTCAAGCCTGAAACTTTGTAAAAAGAAATTCATCTTTAGGTAACCATATCAAGAGAGCCCGTTTACTCTGAATCTGACCAAAACAATAAAATTGTTTGAAGGATACCTTCTGAGTAATTTATTCGTTTTTATTAGTATGGCTAGCATATTTATTCATAAAATGATGGTCATTTGGCTTCCTCTTTTATGCCAATGTTTCCCATGGCAGTGGGCTCACAGTTTACATGCACATTGAGGAGAAGACATTCCTCATGGTGGTCATCAGCTCTGATTGGTTAACAATTCATGAGAAAATGAATATTACAATGAGAGGGTGGGCTATATTACACTGAGGGTCTTGGGTATATGACGTGGATTACCCAAATCTTGGTCAAAGAGACTTATCACTTTCCCATATCACCTTTCTGGGAAAAAAAGGAGAATCTCAGACCTGTCTGAGCAAACAAAGCGAGTAGGAATGCCTGTCTTAACCCAAATTTATTATTTCTTTTACTGTCTTTGATTAGATCTCAGCCATCCTGGCTGAGTCAGTGTTTTGGAAAGATTTCCCACACTGGTTGATTTCTGGAAGAGGAAATAGAACAGGAGGAAAACCTCACTCCTAATTCAATAACTAGTTATTAATAAGAAGAGGAATGATTTTTGCATTTGCCATTAAAGAAGAATTGAGAACATAAAGGATAATGTTTCCCCAACTTCTTGTCAGTTCAAGACAAAAATTATATAGAAAACCAATTTTATTTAGAGACAAAGTCTCCTTGATGAATCACTAGCTGATATTACAGACACTTTGTCAAGGATTCTCAAGTATGGGGCTTAAATGGGGAAACAATGTGAGGGGAAGAAGGGAAAGCAATCAATTGCATTGACCAAAGCAAAGGAGGTTGTCCCTTCTTTAGAGAGAAGCTTTAGAGAGAAAAGGTGCATAGGCAAAAGGAAAATTATTTTTGAAAAATTGTTCATTTAAGGTTCAGAAGTCTCATCTCATATACCCCTTTTGGTTTTGGTACTCCATCTGATGCAGCGCTCTGATGTGCGTGTGGTCTCAGAACAGTTCTTCTCAAGTCATTTGTAAAAATCATCTTTTCTGCTTAAAAGTTCCTGCAAAATTGGTCTTAACACAATGTTAATTTTTCTTTGCCAAGAAATAGGTCAAATAGTGAATGTTGGATCAACATATGTCTCTACTATTTAAAAAAACAAATTCTGAAAGTTTTAGAATAGAGAAATGATGTTTTTACATTAACCAATTTTCATGTTGATATGTCTGAGAATCTCAGATACAAACTGAAAATTAGAACCCAATTTTGATACTTGGCACTATTCATTCCCCAATGCTGCTAAGAGAAGAGTTTTGTATTAGATGATGTACTCAAAAATAAAAATGAATTCATTCAAAAGTTGTCAGACTGTATACAATAGCAATCAGAGTTTCCAGGATGATTATGTACAGATATACGTATATTACTAAATGTATGTACACACACATACATACATACACACACACACATACATGTACACACACAGAATAATGAATTTTGTAGCAGGGCATATCAAGTAAATTGTTTGTAATAGAATATCTTCAACTTCTAGCCTTATTCAAATTAACACCTTCTAGGAAATGTCATCTCTCTTTATATCAATCAGAAGATAGATCATAATCCATACTTCTCTTGAGATACCTAATTGTACTGCTATTCTTTTCATTACCAAAGTACCGAGTGGTTGTGATGTTAACCTCACTAAGTCAACAGAATTATATCCTGCTTTCACAAATCATGGCATCATTTCCCTAATTATCCCTTACTATGGTGAGAAATTAAAAGCCCTTAATTTACGGGGGAACATATAACTAGTAGGAGACATCAAGGCAAAAATAATTAATTAGGTCATTGTTTGGAATGTAGATCGGACTAATATTCCAGGCCAAATAGCTCAAATCTTGCACTGGTATCTCACTACAGTAACTCAGATGTAGTTCAGCATTAACCTACAAGATCTATTTTGTTGCATTGAAACAACAGGAACATCATTTAGGTGACTCAAGTAGTTTGCATGCATTTCTACACATGTTCTAACCATAGATTAAATAATAAACATAAGTAAAATCAGATTTCCTGTGAAGATAACACAAGATAGGTCATAAGTTACTACTCTTCCATTAACATAACTGACTGTACTGAAATTCTTTTCCTTAAAACATAAACATAGGAGGTTCCTTTTTTTTCTTTTTTTAATTTTTCAGCCAAGGACAAGGTTTATTAGTACATTCGTCATGTTGGGCAGACTCTTAAGGCATCTAAACATTTGTATCGCTAATGCATGTGGGTCAGGTCTTTTTTTTTTTTTGTTACAAAAGTTAATTCTTTTTTAAATTTTTAACATGTGTTTTTAAAACTTTTGGTTACAAGTTTTCTCCCTTCCTTCTTTACTTCTAAGTAAACTCATGTCATTCTAAAAAAAATCAGATACTTCAGGAACTGAATCTGATACGTATGTTAAGTTCAAGCATTATTTAACTATCATTCAGGGCATGGAATGACAACAAATTCAGATCAAGGAGAAAGAACTTTCCCACTTGCAGCTTATTAGAGTAATTCAGATGCCTCAGTATTCATCTAATAACCAAACAATTCAATATTGCAATAAAAACTTCTACTGTTTGCCTATCCTGATCATAGGAATTTATTATGAGAATTAGAAGCAGTAACATGGGTATAACAGCATCAAAACTGTTCCTCCAGGACTACACCACTATGAATAGCCTAGCCTATGCAACCAGGTAGACAGATTTTTTGTATGGGAGAACGAATGAAGAAAGTCCAACCTTACCTTTCCCAAGGTAACTTCCCTACCTTATTCCCAGGGACAGATATTAATTTCTTTCTAATCTTGTTGGAATTAATTTGTGATATAGAAGTCTGCATATTTTTCCTGTGTCATTTAATTTACACAATGGCAACTGCATTTTTAAAATTGTTTTTTGGGTCCGTTTTCTCTTGAACTGTTGAGAATGGAATTGTTAACATTGGTTGAAATTGGTATGAATACAGTTATCCCTTCCATGCCAAAAAGTTATCCAAATACTTGACCCCAATTATTTATTAAGGTACCGCAAACACCAATAAAAGAAAATGAAAAAAAATTGAGACTTCTTCTCTCTTGGGAAGAGAGGGCTAAAAATGTTTACAGGATTTTCCAGGATTGTAGACTCATCACACCACAAATCAGTGCTTTGTGGAAGGGATAATTGTAAGTGGATTTACATGTCCATATATGGAAGGAATAATTCCTGTTGCCTATATTGCTCATTCCCTCAAAGAATTTTTGGGCATGAGTTTGTATTGTCTTCTGTTTTTAATGGACCGTTCATATTTTTACTCATCAAAATAATTTTGGGGGAGCATTTGGAATAGCCATACTATAAAAGTGTCATACTTTTCAGACTATTAAAAGCCTCCCACTTATAGTTAAAATGAAAACAAAATAGAGATACCTTGAGCTTGTTAGAAGTACAGAGAGGTCAATATGGTATCTGTGTTTTGATTTGCAAACAGTGTGTTAACTTTCTTGAGGATTTTATTTTTAATGTTAGATCTGAAAATGCTCAATGTTGGGAATTTCTTCTACCAGTAACAGCCCTAGTGGCAGTTATCCTAGCGGATACTGTGAGAGATGATCTCTCAGAAGTGAAGCTTCCTCAAAGGGTTAATAGTTTTTGTTAATAGTTGTCACAAAGGGCAGTAATTAGGAGATCACTGGTCATCTGGAGAGAGATAAGGTCAGAAGCCAGATAGTAAGAGAGTGGGAGGAGAGAAATTGGAGGCACTTGTTGTAGATGGCCTTCTAATTGTATTGTTGAAACACACTCCCTTCTGACCTTGTCAAAACCCCCTCAAGTCCCTGTTTTTAAGCATGTAGCAGAAAGAATAGAATAACTCTACCTCCCCAACCTAAACCGCAAGACTTCCTGCCTTTTCTTGTCTCTGGGCAAACTTGTGTAATCTGTTACTGGGGAAGATTTCCATGAATAGATTGCACCCCCTGAAGCCCAGCCAATGGGATAAGGGGAAGGGGGTTTTCAGAGAAGGAACTTGCTTTAGGATATAAATAACCAACTGGTACCAGTACGGGTCCTCCCTGGCCCTTGCCATTAGGGCGACCAGGGGTGGTACCCTTTCTCATGAGAAAGCAATAAACTCCTTTCTGCTTTCAAGGTAACTAAGTCTTGTTTAGAATTTGAGTAGTGGTCTCTGTCCCACACAATACTGTCAATTTGGAAATTGTCATTTTGAACCCATTCATTTGACTTAGGATTTTTACTTAAATGCATCTTTTTGTGTGTGGAGTGTTTGATATGAACTCCCACGGACTATAACAAGTCATCTAAATATAGTCAGAATGAAAGAGCAATAGAGAGTGCACGAGCCAAGTAGGCTTTTTGAGAGACCAGTATGATTTCTGTGTATTTAACTGCACACATTTCATTTCTTTATCATTTTGAAAGTTAGAAGTGCAATAGAAGTTCTTTGTTAGTAACTGTCCTAAAGTATGCAGGAAGTTGGATGATTTTTTCCTTGTCTTTTATGACCATGTTTTCTTATGGTTCTTTCAGTAAAGGATCTAATAGTTTCTTGGGTTCTCAGTCTCTCTCTCTCTCTCTCTCATTCCCTCCCTACCTCTCCCCCCCATCTCTCCCTCAGAATTTTATGTAGCTTTTCATAATTTCCATATCTTGGGAAACTAGGGATTAGAAAATAGAAATTCTTTTGCAAAATGTATCCCGACTTTCTTAAAGTGCATAGTAGCAGTATTTCCTGCAGGGTGAACCAAATCCCTCTGTAATTAATTTAATTTAATTTTTAGTTGTTTCTGGGTGAAAGAGTGTTCCCGTAAATAGTGGTGGAAGTGTCCTTCACTTCATAAACTCTTATTTATTTAAATATTTGCTTTTCCCAAAGTGTGCATTTTTTGGCAATTTTTTCGGGCAGGGGGATTTATCCATGTGGAAGCCTGGTAGTGTTACTTCTTAACTGAATCTCTTATCAATGTGACTTTTGCTTCATCCATGGATTTCTTCCATTTTCTACTGTGCTAAATATAACTTTCAATTATTTCTAGAAGGTTCTTCATTGAGATTTCACTGGAAAATGTATTGTAGGGTTATGTTTTGATGCTGTTACAGAGAAGCTATTTCGACAGGAAATCTTTCTCTCCTCCATTTTTATGTAGTTTTTAATGGTCCAGAAATATTCAACCAGCTCTGGCATAGAATTTATTTTTTTCCAATTAGATGAGTATTTTACATATTTTATGTTTTTTAAGTAGACTATTTTTGGGAGTTCTCATTAAATCCAAAAATTTTACTATGTTCTTCTGATTTGATATGAATCTTTGGTCATCAATGTGTTTTCACATTTGGGATATCATTCTTTGCTTTGCTCCAACATCATCTTGACTACCACTGAAAACATGTTTCTTTCTATTACAGTTGGAATTACTTTTGTTGAGGACACTTTAAAATTTTGGACTATCATCTATTTATTTCATGACACTTGTATTTTTGAATGGCACTAGTATCTATCTGTTGCATTAATTCCTTGGATTGGACTGTTCATAATTCCAAGTGATTGGTATGACTGCAAGGGTTTTTTTTTTTATGTACAGCAAGTATGATTCCTGTCAGATATGTTTTTTATTCCCTCAATGCATTTTTGGAAATTACTTCCTATTTTGAATCCATTCATTTGACTCTTGAGATTTTTACTCATATGCATCCTTTTTGTGGAGCATAACATATAAACTCCCTTTAGAAAGTAACATACTTCTCTGAGTACGACACATTATCTAACTGTGAGTAGAATCAGGGAAAATAATCTATGGGGCAGTTAGCATTTTTGAGAGATTAATGTGAATTGTGTGTTTCCAATTCCAAACATGAGATTTCATTTTCATTATGAAATTTAGATATAAAAATCCTCAGTGTTTGGAATTTCTTTTTCCAGTAGCTGCCTTGAAATGTGCAAGAAGTTAGATGGATTCTTGTTTCGTTTTCAAGCCAAGTTTTTCCTATGACTGTTTCAGTAAAGGGTCTGATAGTTCACTTTATTTCCTTTTAGAAGACAGATTAAGAAATCTTCCCGGGAGTTTTAGGTAGTCTTTCATCATTTTCACATCTTAGGAAAATATTATGTATTACATAGAGAATTCTTGTTCAAAATTTATCCCAATAGTCATGAAATACATAGTTACAGCATTTTTTGTAGAATGCATTTATGTCTTTGTAAGGAATTTCATTGCATTTTAATTGGTTTCATGGAAAGTAGCCATCCTGTAAATTGTGGTGGAAGTTCCCTTGCCTTAACTAACTCTAATTTTGTTTGAGGTTTTCCTCTCTGATGATTAAAATGGATTGTTCTGAAAGAATTTATCCATGTTACACCCCTTGGATGTTATATCTCACCTAAAGCTCTTTCATCAAAATGACTTTTAAAATATCTACTTGCTTTGTCCATGGAATCCTTCCTTCTTCTGCAGTGGTGATTATCCCTTTACACCAGCAATTTCTAGAAAGTTCTTCTTTGACATTTAATTGAGAAATCCATTAAGAAATTTTTTTTTTTTGGTTTAACAGAAAACAGCCAGCAGCAAATCATTTCCCAATATCTATATTGTCTAATTAGATTCATAATTCTTAAAAATATAAATGAATTAATTCAAAGAATTTTAAACATCTTTTCCCTCTGTTAAATCTCTCTCACCCTCTGCTTCTGTCTCACTCTCCCTCTGTCTCTGTCTCTGTCTCTATCCCTCTGTCTCTGTCTCTCTCCTCCTATAAATATATATCTCACAAAAGAATAGGTCCCTTTTGACAATCCTGTTCCTCAAAGACCTTTGTCATTCTTTTCCCAACTAGCGCATAAATTACATTATCCATATTTTATAACAGTATTTGCATGTTTTAAAACTCTTCAAAATTCCAGAAGAATTAGAAGTGGCTCAATCAGCTGCTCTTCCTATATCCCTTGCGCACAAAAGTTTATCTCCATTACACTTGCAACTGATTTTTTCACATGCATTTTATAATGGAAGACCAACATGATTAGATTTTAATAGACTTTCCTAAAATGGATTGAATCTTTTCTTTGGCAGGCATAAGCATGTTTACTCAGGGAACAACGGACTATGAGAAATGTTTAGGGAAATAGTTCCTCAATTCGACTCCATTTAAAAAATGCCAAGATGTTAATTCAGGAACGCATGTCTCTGAGTTTAAGAAGATGAAACTGTGGATGCTGGTAAAGGACAAAATTCATAACAGAAAATGTTTCCCTGATGCAGATAATTTCAAACAGTGAGAAGTAAATCCAAGAAAACAAACTAAGGAACCAGTTTGCTAACTCAACATTAAGGTGCATTCAATTTCTTTTGTTCCCTTGATAATGGTATTATTTTTACTGTTAAGTTTTCTTTTGTTTTAACTCCTCTTCTTGGTAATTGTTATCACCTTATAATCTCACTAAGAGAATTTCCTCAGGATGTACTCTTTTCTGTTTTTCTTATTTCTATTCACATTTTCTCTTTTAGAACTGAATGATTTTATTGATTGATAGTTGATAGTTATGAAGAGTCTTTTCTAAGTTTTATATCATGTGCAAGTTTGTTTGTTTCCTTCATTATATCTTCTTTGGGACAAGTTTATTGCTTTCTTGTACAAACAAACTGACTTACTCTACTGTCAATTTTACACTTAAATTCTAAAGCCCTAGTTGATGGTTTTAATCAATGTCAAAGAGGAGATATTTCACAAAAATAATTTTAAGCAGTTATCTCCATTTTTAGCCGAGTATTTACCATTTTGGTATTTATGAATACCGCTGGACCTCCAGAAACCAACACAACAAGATTACCTTTCGGTGTCTTCTTTCCTGTCAGAGTTTTTTTTTTTAAAGAATTAATTTCTATAAAAGAAGCACTTCAAGATCCCAGTGAAGGTCCCTTCCCTTTTTGGACCTGATAAGTGATGCATGGTTACTTTATATAGTGTACCAAGATGTGTCAGCAAGGATACATTTTCTATCTCCTGTACCTAAAGAAATGCCTTCTTTATAATGAGCAAAGCATTTAGGGTTGGACTGGATGTGTTATAATGAGTAGACATCTTTTTTATTTTGTCTTGAGTACGGCACAAACATTACCAGCCAAATTGTGAATGACATATACTGTATGTCATCAGTTGCTGGTGAAGTATGTCCATGTCTGAAGGAATAAAGAGCAATTTTCCTGTCTTTGTGTTTTGTACTGTATGCCTAGGAGAAACCAAAAAGGTTTCCAGAGAAATATGTTCTCAAAAATGAGCCACAAAGAGGCTTGAAAGAGGGGAAACATACCTCCCAATTAAAATTTCAGGCACTGAAGAAAAGCCAGACACCATGTCAGTTGAAAAGAGTCAGCTGATACAAGAGGAAACTGAAGAAGGTCGAGGCTAAAGTGCTACACTTTGAGAGAAGGAATCAACTTTGAAAGAAGCCTACAAGCAGTTAGAAGGAATCGTCAGTAGACAGATGTGGCTCCAGATAGCTTTGTCCCAGAATTGATCCTTCATTTTAACCAGGGAAAAACAAAACATGGAAACCTAATCCTAATTCTCCATGCTCAGAATCTCAGAAAAAAATGCACAAGAAAAACTAAGAGGAGAATGTGGGTGAACAGAAGGTGAAAAGTAGCATCAGGAAGTGAGGAGCACTTCAGTAGCAATTCAGATGCTCTATCTTTCCCTAAAAAAAGTACTCTTGGGGCTATGGAAAATGTATAGTAATTTATAGTTAAAAGTGATCAAATTGTGAGAATCTTCTCTATGAGCCCCTGTGACTATAGGTGTAATAGGATTTATAGGAGACATGGGCTAGGGAGAAAATAGATGCCAAATTTCCAAAACCCCGTAAGGAGTGTTGAATGGACTCCCTTGACCATCTGCAGCCCACTGAATCTGACCTTTGGAACCTTCCACACGGTGCACACTGAATCTATGTCATAAAACTTGTCTTAAGTGAGAAGTATATGCCATCTCAAGGGGGAAATGAATGTCTGGGAATGTAAGTGGGGCTCAGAAACTGAAATCCTCTTTGATCAAGATTGAAGATGGGGCAAAATGATACACTCACAAGTCAATAAACATAATAAAGAAGGAGGTATAGTTTGCCCTCTTAGAAAGCTATGCAACAATGGTAGGATGACACCAAACTTCTTTGCATTGGGCCTCCCTTATTTCCATCTGAAATACCATTTCCATACCATTTGTTCAGGGTATGACAACTCATACTCCATACTTTGGGGCACCTACCATCTTTGACAGGCATGCAGCCTAAATGTGATTTTTATTATTCTTGAACTAGGAGAACCAATCAGGTTTTATGGAGGAAAGAAGCTCCATTTGGAAAGTTGATTGGGTAAGGGGGACCAATCTAGATATGAAAAATCAATTATTATGATGCTTAAAATGTATACTAGGCAACTACTTTTTAAAACTGATATAAAAGGACTACATCACATCAAAGGCTTCAGTTGTATTCAGCCAGGCAATTAAATCTCAAAGTTCTCAACAAGTCCAATTCATCGATGAGAATCATTGCTATAATCCCAAGAGCTCTAGTGGAGATACAAGAAATTCCAGTGTGAAGATGGCAGAGTAGGTTAGAAAATTTCAAACTGTCAAGATTTTCCTCTACAAAAGAGATGAAATAGCGTCTCTGGGTGAACTTAGATCCGTAAAAAAAAATAAGAAGAAGAAGAAGAAGAATAGGGGCAGAAGAGGGGTCCTCTTGGGACAATTGGAGAAGATCTGAAGAAAAATCCCAGGATGAGATTTCCTTCCTGTGGAGAGCAAAAACCTCCAGGTTAGGTTCACTTTAACAAGTGGCAAGCTACTTAACAGGCAACAAGCCCTGGGGTTAGCTGGTTTGGGAGGTTACCTTGGTCCCAGCCACAAGAACTTTTACTCCAGGTCAGTGAGAGGAGTAGGGCTTCTGATCTGGAGAAGATCGAGGGAACCTCTGTTGATGGAGAAAGCCAGATCCAGCTGTGCTGTGGAGACACGGGGTGGGGGGGGGGGGAGGTGAGAAGGAACCAGCACACACTCGGTAATGCAGAAGTACTGGGGTGGGATACCACTGGCTGTGGGCACTTACATGAAATTGGAGGCTTGAGTTCAAGGTCAAAAGGGAGAACTGAAGAGGATTAGAAGCCAGAGGCACCATCCCCCAAACCCCAGAACTAGAGGTGATTGTAAAAACTAAACTATTATTAAAAAAAAATGCACAGGCAAAGGAGAAAGAATCCAACCATAGAGAACTACTGTGGGAATAGAGAAGATTGGGGTGCATCTTCAGAGGAGGATAATGAAGGAAAGAAACCCTCTTCTACCCCAAAGAGTAGTGTCGAATGATCACCTGTCCCAAAAGAATTCATTGAAGAACTTTGAAAAGATTTTAAAAATCAAATGACAGAGATTGAGGAAAAACTGAAAAGAAAAATAAGAATAACACAAGAAAGACAAGAAGATTATGAAAAGGAAATCAACCAATGATAAAAGATCCAAAACTTTAAGGAAGAAAATGACTCCTTGAAAATCAGAATTGTGGGAGTTGAGGGGAACGAGGGTGGGTGGATGACGCCTCAGGTTCGCAAATGCTGAGACGCCCCGACCGGCAGGGGGCTCGGGGATTCCCAGGCCAACCTCTGAACCACCCCCAACCTGGCCCAGGGTTGGCCGTGGGTCTCCTCCCTTGAAGGGGGTGGGGGCAGATGCTGGCTACGCCGGCGGCCAGCCGGGGTGGGCAGCAGGCGCTGAAGGCCTGTGAATGGGGCCAAGGTTAGGGGCCACCCCAGACACCAGGAAGGAAAGCGCCCGTCGCCCAGCGCCCCAGGCGCGCTCGGAGGCCAGCTCGTCGTTCTCTTCTTCATCTAGAGGCAGCCTAGAAGCCAGGAGGAAGAAGAAGGGCAGGCGGTGTGGCAGGGGGTGGGCCCTTCTGACCCCATCCCCTTCCCCCCCCCCCGGGCGGCTGGTACTCAGCCCAAGTTCAGCCTCGGCCTTGACCCCTGCCAAGGGCATTCCCCGGACCCTTGACACCGCACAGGGACTCTCTCCTCATCTCCCTTCTTTCCTTTCCCTCCCTTCCCCATCCCCGCTCTGACCCCTCACGTCTCAGGGCTACAGCCGACCAGCTCTGTTGAACTGGGTACGCCATCGGGCGTTGGCAGTGCCCGGACTGAGGCACCCACGGCCCTGCGTGCCGTCGGCGGCTGCCGTTCCTGCTGCTGCAGCGCTCTCTGCCTTGGCGAGACTCGGGGCGAAGGTGAAGCCAGCACGGGGTTCAGGTGCTGGAGTAAAAAGAGCAGCCAGAGGCTCCCGGAGCTCGTCTCCCGAGGCAGGGCGCAGGCCAGAGGGTGGGCTGCTCTCTGGGCAGCCTGGGCGCACGGGGGAGCCGCCGGGCTCTCCAGGGATGAGATGCTCTGGTTCCCACCGTCTGCGCGCCCACAGGCACCACCTCGGTGGTCGCCCATGACAGCCGCGTCCCCCCCCCGAACCCCCCCCGACCCCCGCGCCCCCCCACCCACCCCCCCGGCCCCCCCACACCCCGCACCCGATCTTCCGGGGCACCGCCGTCTCAGCACAGGCTGGTGAAGGGGGAATGATGGTGGGCTTGGGCACACCTCCATGCTCCCTGGGGACAGAGCACACGGCGCAGCAGACACGGGCCCACTGGACATAGGCCCAAGGTGGCTTAGGGAAAGCAAGCAAGGAGGAGTTTCCTGGGACTGCACTCTCAACTCAGTGTGATTATTATTCCATGTGGGACAGTAGAAAGGACGCAGGATTTGGGGTCAGAGGTTGGAGTTCGCCTGGCTCCACCATTTCACATCTATGTGACTTTAAAGGTGCCATCTCTCTGAGCCTCAGTTTTCTCCTCTATTAAAGAAGGAGGTTGCACTAAACAGTCTCTAAGGACACTGGTTCTGTGATTTGCCACAGGGACAAACCGAGTCAAGAGCAGGAACTGAGCAGGTCGATATCCCCGGTGACGAAGAGCCAGGGAATAGGGACGGCACCGGGAAGAAGGTAAGTCACTCCTTGGTGTGGTCAGTGCCCATATGACTGCTGCACCCTGCCCTGGAGCCAGCGGGCTTGAGAACCTGGCCACCCCCCATTCTGAGCCTGTGGGGAACAAAGGGACAGAACTCCAGGCCAGGCTGACCAAGGGCTCAGCCCTGCAACCCACGAGTCTGATCTCTGGGCCTGCAGCCCTGGGTGGCAGGGACTGAGTCCTAGAGGGAAGGCTATCGTCACCCCAGCGGGAAGTAGAGAAGTCCGGGTTTGAGACATGATGGCTAAAATATTTGGTCCTAGAATCAGGAAGACCTGGGCTCAAGTCTCTTCACTGATGCTTACTTAGCTGGGTTACCATAGAGAAGTCATTTCACCTCTGAGCCTTACTTTCCTCATCTGTAAAATGGGAACAGTACCATTAAGGGGTGGTCTTATTTGCTTTTGGCACACAATAAGCACTTTAACATTCTTTCCCTCTGTCTCTCCGTCTCTCTGCCTCTCTGTCTTTCTCTGTCTCTGTCTGTCTGTCTTTCCTCGCTCTCTCTCTCTCTCTCTCTCTGTGTCTCTCTCTCTCTAAGTTAAAGCTATCTGGGCCAAGAGGGACATTAAGGTGTACCTGGGACCCAAGGAGGAAAACCAGAAATGTTCTTTATTTTGGGGCAGGTGACAAAGGAGATGAATAGTGCATTAATTGAGGTGAGAGCAGAGCCCCGAGGGGAGGCAGAGAGAACTGAGGTACCGAGAAGGTGGAGCAGCCTCGGTTCAAAGACTTCCTTCTTCTGGACCCCAGCATGGTGGGGCCTTTTTCTACAACCACACCTAGGGCCAAGACCCTGAGGGCCTCTCCTCACTAAGCTGTGCCCTCCATCACATGGAACATCTTCTCCAGTGCAGTGATACCCTCTTTAGGCCTCAACTCCTCCCAGGCCTCCGAGCTCCATCCCAGGCCTCCAAGTCCACCCAGCACACCAGCCCTGCTCCCCAGCCAGAGGGTCGAATCAGAGGGACAGGGGCTACTGAGAAGATGTGAGCACTGAGGCAGATTCAGTCTTGCAGGACAATGAGACCTCCCAGTGATGTTTCCCAGGGAAAGAAGGCCCAATGGGGAGGTCCAGAGAAGTCCAATAGCCGTGTAGTTGGGAGGAAATGGGGAGAAGACTGCTGAGGCCTCTCTTTTATAAAATTTTTAAAGAAACTTCGGTATTTTGATTGGCGCTCCATTAAACATGGAAATTAACTTTGCATTTATTTTCAGTCTATCTAAATATTTACTGCCCCTCCAATTATTCGGGGTTATCTTTTTTTCACTCATAGTAGGCTTATACAAAGCACATTTATTTCTATGTAGGTTAATTATTGAGGGCAGCTAAGTGGTGTAGTGGAGACAGCACTGGGCCTGGAATCAGGAAGATCTGAGTTCAAATCCATCCTCAGACACTAATTAGCCATGTGACCCAGGGCAAGTCACTTAAACCCTATTTGCCTCAGTTGCTCATCTGTAAAATAGGGACACACTGGAGAAGGAAATGGCAAACCACTTCAGCATCTTTGCCAAGAAAACCCCATGGACTTAAAGTCCATTGGGCCACAAAGAGTTGGACACAACTGAACAACAAGTTTAATTATTATCTACTTGAAGAGGGTTTCTCATTTTAATATGTTTTCTCAAGCATTATTGCTAGTAAATTAAGAATATGAGTTAACTTCAGTGGGTTAATATGGTCTCCTTGATATTTGCTTGATTCATTTGTCTCTATTAAGTTTTTGATTGTGACAGTTGTATGTTGATGATACGCTTACATGCAATCTGCAAATAATATTCTGCATTCATTTCCAGTGATAATCCCTCTTCAATAATTTTCCCATCTAACGCAGTTGCCAAAATTTTCAATACAATGTCAGGTACTCTGAGAATTTGTAATACTTTCAATAAATATTTGCAGAATTGAATTGAAATAAGTTCTATGAAGATCTGACTTCAGACAAACTACAGGCTCAGCTTTCACCTCCTTACTGCCTGGCCACTGATCAGCTCTCTTTGCTGGGAATGACTCCCTCACTCTATCACTCAGGAGGCCATCACCAGAACTGCCTTTTCACATCCTTAAATTCCATGACTCCATTGCTCGAACAGGTTGGGCTGGGGGAGTGGGAGGGGGTGGGGTCAGGGAGGATGCAAGGGGGAAAACATGACCTGCTTGTTTGGAAAAGGTCTTCCCCCGATACTAAGCCACAGTTAGAGAGATAGAAAGGGAATTCTATAGCTGTCTAGTGAGTCCTCTGATTCTTGGTGTGTGAGTACATGAAGTAGAAACCATTGTCTTCATGGCACCCCCTGCAAATAATCTAAAAAGAGAATCTTCTGCCTTAGGATAATGTAAAGTTGATTGTAAACTTTAAAATGTATCCTAATCTGTTTTTTCATGAATGATAATTAAAATTGGCGTTTTCAAAAGTTGTGACCTACAGAAAAATAAGTATCTGTGTTAACTATTAAAATCCGAAGTGAATGTTGGATTTTATCAAAGGACTTTTATGCATCTGTTGATATAATCACTTGGAGTTCTTTCAGATTATTTTGTTTATTTGTTGCATTATAGTTAATAGTTTTTCTGATGTTGAAGGAGCCTTTCATATCTCATATAAACTATATATGGTCAAGAGCAGTGGTGTTGACCTCAAATAGAAACAGGCGTCACTAATATGTACATAGGGATCCCTATGGGGCACATATTGATTTAATTTTAAAATGTAATGTTGTCTATGCTTTATTGTATTTATATTTATTTTGTTAAACATTTCCCAATTACATTTTAATCTGGTTTGGGCTATACTTGGGAGTATTGAGGGGGCATGCAGCCCCTTGGCTATGTGTTTGACCCCTCTGGCTGAGAGTAATTTTTAAAATGTATTGCTAAAGTCTGTTATCTAATATTTTATTAAATATTTTTGCACATGGAAATTCATCTCTATATTTGTTTCTTAGTATTATTTTTCCTGATTTTCAACTCCATGTTAAATTTACCTCCTAAGAGGTATCGGGTAAGGTATTAGATTTATGACTAATTTCTATAATACAGGGATTATTTGCTCTTGGAAGGTTTGAGAGAATGCACCCATAGACCCATCTGGGCCAGGCAGTTTATTGCAGGAGAACTTTGTTATGATTATTTCTTCCTTCAGAATTTTCTACTTAAGAAATTTATTTCTTATTATGTCCATCTAGAAACTTTATTTTTGTAGATATTCACCTATTCCTTGAACTTTTTTCTTGGTTAGAATATAGCTGTGTGCAATATTCCCCAACAGACATAATTTCTTTTGTAGTTGTTATTATATCTAATTTACCACATGTAATTTTGCTAATTTGCATGTTCTAATACATTTTATCAAATTCTCAACTTTGTCGGCCTGTTCCAAAAACCAGTCCCTGGTTCTATGTATCAGTTCAACTGTCTTCTCATTTTCTATTTTATTTATTTCTTGGCTTAACTTTGAAAATCTCTACCTATTTTCCTTTGTTCCCTTTCTTGTACCTTTAGGTGGAAACTTAATGTTTTTTTCTTTCCTTTTTGCAACATTTTCTGGACAGCAATATAAATATTCCTTTAAGAATGCTTGAGGTTGACTCTTTATAGATTTCAATTGATGGTATTACTGCCAGTTTTCAAATAATTTTTCTGATTTTAAAATCTATTCATTCTTCACTAGTTTCTCAATTTTAGTCAGTTAACAAGCATTAAGGGCTTATAAGTGCTAGGCATTGTGCTAAGCACTAGAGACATAAAGGAGAAAGTAGTACTGCCTTCAAGAAGCATACATTCTAATGGGAGAGACAACATGTAAATAAGTAGTCAAGTAGAAGACAAACATAAAATAGATGGAGAGTAATCTGAGAGAGGAAGTCACTAGCTTGGGGTTGAGAAAGAACTGCTTAGAGGGGGAGTGGAAAAGCCTGGCTTTAATCTTGGTCTCCTCACTCTCTTGGCCAGAGGAGGGTTTTGTGAGCTTTCAAGAATCCCAAGGATTTTTGACATCCCACCAGCATCCTAGCAGTATCATCTGAATTGCCCACATCAAAAACTGAGGACAGACTGGATACAATGAGGAAAGATAGCTTCAAGGCTCTACAAGGAACCCAGAAGAAAAGCTCCACCATGCCTAAGGGGAACTTCATGAGTAATCAATGAATAAGAAAAAAAGAAAGAAAAAAAGCAACCAGCAATTTCTAGCCACATGTATTTGCTAAGCTTGAACTGACTCTCTCCTGGACTTTATGTTCTTAAGTGGAAGAGAGTGTAATAGACTTTGGAGGGATCTTTTGTACCAACTCTTTTTACTATACCACCTTAGTAAATTTGGTGCTATTGTTCGGTTGTTTTAGTGATGTCCAACTCTTTATGAACCCATTTGGGTTTGTTTTATTGGGAGGGAGGGGTAAAAATACTGGAATGGTTTGCCATTTCCTTCTTCAGCTTATTTTATAGATGAGGAACTGAGGCAAACAGGGTGAGTGACTTGCCCAGGGTCACACAGCTAGTAAGTGTCTGAGGCCAAATTTGAACTCAGGAAGATGAGTTTTCCTGACTTGGGGTCTAGCACTTTATTCACTGTACCACCTAGCTGCCTCCTTAGTAAATAACTTTCTCTGAAAAACAAATTCTCTGGCTAGCTGATATCAACTGATAATCATGGGGAAGCACACCGATGGGGACTCATAAGCTAGAATACCAGAAAGATACTCTCTAACTCTTCATAATTAACTCTATAATAAAAAAGGGACAAGTAGCAATCTGCCAGTACAACTAGAAGTTGGGAGAGTGAGCCAGAGAATGTGCCAGACAGACTGGAAAGGTAGGATAGAGAAAGGTTACAAAGTGCTTTAAAAGTCACAGGACTTGATATTTGATCCTAGAGGTAATAGGAACCCACTGGTACTGACTGAGTAGGAGAGTAACATTGTTAAGATTGATGCTTTTGAAAAGTAGCCTTGGCCAAAAATTGGAGAGACTTGAGGCAGGGAGACCAGTTAGAACGGTATTCCAGTAGTCCAAGAAAATGGCAATGTAGGCCTGAATGAAGGTTGTGGCTGGATAAGTGGAGAGAATGGGATATATGTGAGAGATAGAAATGGCAGAAGTGATTGGCAATGGATTGGATATGTGGGGTGAAGTAGACTTTGGACTCAAGGATATAACAAGATTGTGAGCCTTGTTGATTGTGAGGATGGTGGTACCCCCAACATTATTAACAGGAAAGTTGGGAAGAGAGGAGGGTTTGGGGAGAAAGATGAGTTTCCAAATAATTTTATAAATTTTTATTATTATGGATATGGTATTATTATGAACACTAATTTTACTGCTTTTCAGTATTAAAATATGCCACGTATAATTTCTATCTTTTTTTCAAGCTAGGAAGTACTCCTCTTCGATAAATCAAGACTAGTGAAGAAGCACTTATTAGCTCTTACTGTGTTCCAGGCGCTAGGTTAAGAACTGAAAATACAAATACAAGCAAAAAGAAGAGGGGAAGGAGGTCCTCTGCCCTCAAGGTGCTTAAATTCTGATGGGGGAAGACAATACATTAAAAAGAGCTGAAAAGCCTTTGGGGGATGAGGGGTGGAGGGTGGAGTGGGAAGGTATCCATTTAAGGACATGAAGAAGGCCAGAAAGTCAAGAGAAGAACTGGAAAAGTAGCGAAGGATTGAGGCCTGAGCACTTCCCCAAAATGGAGGTTCTGGGAGGAATTCACCAAGCAGAGGACAGGTATAGAGGGATCTTCCAGAATGAGAAAGCCACAGAGAAAGAAGCATCTTCTAAGGTGAGAAGACTGCTAGGACATGGAGGAGGACCTAGTATTAATCAAATTTTGTGAGCACTCCAGGTTTATTTAAAAAGAAATTTTTATTACCAGTTTCTCCCACTTAGTCTTCTTCCTTAATTACAAAGTCTTAGTAAGTGTAGATCTGTTCTATCACATTCTGTCAATCATTTGCCAAAGGTGTAGTCCAACGAAACAAACAGAATCAGTTTCCCCCTTACCCGAAGGTTTATCCTAAGAACAAACAGAATGGGGTTCCCCCTTACCAAAGGTTTGACCAAGGAACAAACAGGATGAGGCTGTACATGTGCTATAACACGCTTATTTATTCTCATTAAGCCAGAGAATCATGCTTTGCATGGGAGTCAGGAAATGATTCTGAACTCAGAGGTAAATAAGCTGAAGGAGAACCTTTATACACTTAAAGGAATCCCAACTCAGGATGCCTGTGTCAACCAAAATTATAGTCTCCATATGTGTTAACCATATTATGAGAAAGGAATTTCTTAATAGGATAGGTTGTAAATACAATAAGATAAGAGAATGTCAAGGGGTTAATTGAAATTATAGATCCAGGATGTCTGTGTTTCTTCTAGCATTAACATGATGTAATATAAAAAAACATAAGAAAAGGCCCATTATTCAAGATAGTGTCCAGTTCAAGGTGCTTTGTCCTTGGCAGTCATAAACAGAAGAATGCTCCCAGTCAGCTTCATCTGGCCTTGTAGTTGCTGACACAGGAAGGGGGATTTGGGGTTCACTCAGAGAGCAAAGCAAAGCATGTCTGTTATGCCAGAGCACACAAGGCATTATGGTAGGTTATGCTCAGAGTGGGCCAAAAATGACTTTCTCCTGATTGGCCAATCCAGGTTTTAGGCTTTGCTCAGGTGATGGGGGGCTCAAAATGGTTCACAATTCAGAAAACATTATGTATCTCATTCTTCATTTAAGTCATTACAGGCTTAAACTACATTATTATTTTCTAAAAAAAAAAAAAATATATATATATATATATATATATATCCTTCAGCCATTTTAGAATATACCTTGCAGTACTTGTAGAAATCACTTTGGTTATGGATTTTGCTGGTAAATCCATTCAGGTTTAATTTTTTCAATAAACTTCTGTTTCTAAACAATGTTCACAGGTATGTTATTTTGTGGTCCAATGTTACTTATTCATTTCTACATTTTTTTCTACATTTTTGTCCCATTTGAATGTTTCTGATTTGTTGTTTTTGAAAAGATTGTGGTTAGTCTAATTGGTATTTTTTACATGCAATTTATTTTTGTTTTGTTAATGGTTGGCATTTTATTTTACTTGTTTCTGTAATTCTGTACTCTGAGAATGTGTCTTAGCAAATAGTAATTAGAATTTCTCTACCCTGTTAGTTTTTGGTATTCTGTCTACTTCCAAAGTTGTTGCCTGATCTTGTCCACGCTGACATCCTTTTATCATTAAACATAAAGTCTTGCTTTAAAAAAAAGTTCAGTGTCGTGCTTTTCTCTTTGAATGTGTTACTCTGTTTTACAAATCCACTAGTTGCTTTTGGAGTTTTGTTATATTAACTTGCTCTTCAATTTTATTCTTTTTTTTTTTTTTTTTTTTTTAGTGAGGCAATCCGGGGTTAAGTGACTTGCCCAAGGTCACACAGCTAGTATGTGTCAAGCAATTGTATTCTTAACGATTGATCTTGATTCATTTTCATTTTTGCTGATTTCATACATGTTTTTAATTCTTGGATGTCATTTTGCCATTTCCCTAGTTGTCCTTTCTTTCTTTTTCACATTTTTGTTTTTAACTAAGAGAGTAGTCCTTTAATATATGTATTTAACTTATCCTTTTAATTCTTCCATCTTGCTTCAACCCCTGAGATTTTCAGTGGCTGTCCCCCCCATGCCATGAATTCCCTTCCTCATCTCCACCTCTTGGCTTTTTAGAGCCTCAGCTAAAGTCCCACCTTTTTCTTTTCTTTTTGGTAATTGGGGTTAAGTGACTTGCCCAGGGCTACACAGCTCTTAAATGTCTTAGGCTGGCTTTGAACCCAGGTCCTCCTGACTCCAGGGCCCATGCTCTATCCATTGTGCCACCAACTGCCCCAAATTCCACCTTTTCTGTGAAGTTTCTCCCGGACCCCTTTGATGCTAGTGCCTTTCCTCAGAGATTATTTGGAATGTATCCTGTATGAATCTTCTTTGTACATAGGTGTTAGCCTGTTGTTTCCCTCACTTGATTGTAAACTCCTTGAGTGTCTCCTCCATTGGACTGTGAGTTCCTTGAGGGCAGGGAGTGCTTTTGCCTTTCTTTGTAATCCCCAGCACTTAGCACAGCACCTGACATATACTATAATCTAGCTGAAGGAGACCTTTATACACTTAGAACATCCCAAATCAACAACAGCTGGACCAGGGGAGGGGAACCTGTGCCCTCGAGGCCACATTTGGCCTAGTAGCTGCAGATTCCCTATCCCTGAGCTAGCCCAATTCCCAGCTCCACCAACAGTGCATTAATGTGCAAGTTTTCTCTCACCCCCTCCAATATTTATAATTTTCCTTTGTTGTCAACTTTGTAAATCTGATGAGTGTGAGGTGGAACCTCAGTTGCTTTAATTTGTATGTCTTGAATTAGTGATTTGGCACATTATTTTCATTGGGCTATAGTTTTGATTTCTTCCCTCGAGAACTCCCTGTTCATAGCCCTTTACCACCTTTTTAACTGGGGAATGGCTCTTATTCTTATAAATCCAAATTAGTTCCTTATATATGTTGTAAACGAGACCTTTATCAGAAAAACTTCCAGCTAAGATTTCTTTTCCTACTTAATGGTTTCCATTCTTCTCTTAGCTACATTAGATTTGTTTGTGGAAAAAATGGAATTCAGCTGAGGGGTTTCCTCTTCTCTCTTTCTTACGCCTCAACGCTTCTCTGCCATTTCCCAATCTCTTAAATGTTGTCTTAGTCTTTGACAGAGGCAGCTCTTCTTTGATGAGACCAACCACCTCTATCGGTGATATCTGGGTTTTATGTCTGGTTATGGTTTTCTGAGAGCCCACTGATTCTTTTAAATTATCACTGTTTTTACTAGTGAGGGGGGGAAAGGAGAAAGAAAAGCATAAACAGGGAGGAAAAAAGGATGGAGAAAAAGACACAGATAGTAATCATAACTGTTAATGTGAATGTGATGAACTCTCCCATAAAACGGAAGCGTAGAGCAGAGTGGATTAAAAACCATAACCTTACAATATGTTGTTTACAGGAAATACATTTGAAAAAGAGTGACACATGCAGGGTAAAGGAAAAAGGGTGGAGCAAAATATATTATGCTTCAGCTGAAGTAAAAAAAAAAAGCAGGGGTAAGGATCCTGATCTCAGACAAAGCAAAAGCAAAAATAGATCTTACCAAAAGAGATAAGGAAGGAAACTACATCCTGCTAAAAGGCACCATAGACAATGAAGTAATATCATTACTAAACATATATGCACCAAATGGTATAGCATCCAAATTCTTAGAGGACAAGTTCAGGGAGTTACAGGAAGAAATAGACAGCAAAACTATACTAGTGGGGGACCTCAACCTCCCCCTCTCTGAACTAGATAAATCTAACCACAAAATAAACAAGAAAGAAGTTAAGGAGGTGAATAGAACATTAGAAATGATAGACCTGTGGAGAAAACTGAATGGAGATAGAAAGGAATATACTTTTTTCTCGGCGGTACATGGTACATAGACAAAAATTGACCATGTGCTAGGGCATAAAAACCTCACAATCCAATGCAGAAAGGCAGAAATATTAAATATACCCTTTTCAGATCATGATGCAATAAAAATTATATGTAATAAAGGGCCATGGAAAGACAGACTACAAAAATAATTGGAAACTAAATAAATAATCTAATCCTAAAAAAAATGATTGGGTCAAACAACAAATCATAGAAACAATCAATAATTTCATTCAAGAGAATGACAATAATGAGCAACATACCAAAACATATGGGATTCAGAAAAAGCAGCTCTTAGGGGAAGTTTTATATCTCTAAATGCTTACACAAATAGAATAGAAAAAGAGGAGATCAATGAATTGGGAATACAACTAAAAAAACTAGAAAAAGAACAAATTAAAAATCCTCAATTAAACACCAAATTGGCAATATTGAAAACCAAAGGAAAAATTAATAAAATTGAAATTAAGAAAACTATTGAACTAATAAATAAAACTAAGAGCTGGTTTTATGAAAAAACCAATAAAATAGATAAACCTTTGGTTAATCTAATTAAAAAAAAGAAAGAAGAAAACCAAGTTACTAGTATCAAGAATAAATTATTATTGTTTTTATCCTGTTTTCTAGTTGAGTTGAAGAAACGGAATCTTTGAAATGCAAACACAGGAGACAAAAGAAACCTAGAAAGCTAAATATATTTGAGCATGTGAAGGCATTAAATGAAGATCAAGTTCTTATATTCCAATGGAGACCTCTGTGAATCCCACTCTCTTCAAGGGTCAAAGAATGGACGAAAAGAGACAAACTAAGAGCTTGGCTGTGGTTTTGTGATGTTTTGTGTGGTATAAGAGAAAAAATAAGGTGTACGTTGGGGGGAGAATAAATATACAAAGGAAGAAATGAGGAAGATGAGGAAGTGACTTACTACTCCTTATAATTAAGGTGTCCCAGAAGAATGTACAAAGATGTAGGTGGGGTGGAACAGGCATCTCATGACTCCTATCTGAACTTGGCAAAACAAGGTTGAAATGGAGGGAGAGAGAGAGAAAGAGAGAGAGAGAGAATTTAGTGTAGAAATTTATTAAAGTCAACAATAGCTAGAATTTATATAGTGCCTACTATGTGCCAGGCACTATGCTAAGTGCATTACAAATATCTCATTCGGTCCTCACAACAACCTTGGGAAATAGGTGTTATTATCAACCCCACTTTACAGATGAGGAACCTGAGGCAGAGATAAATTATTCAAGGTTGGGCTATACCAATATAATAAAAATGACAAGTCTATATAACTTATAGATTTGGTGCCATATTAATCAGATTACCAAAGGGTTATTTTATACAACTAGACAAAATAGTAACAGAATTCACTGAGAGGGAAAAAAGGTCAAGAATCCTAAGAGAGAGAACAAAAACTGTATGAGGAAGGTGCCTAGCATTACTAAATCCCAAGCTACAGCACAAAGCAGAGATCATCAAAATTCTTTGGTACTGGTTAAAAAATAGAAAAGATGGTCAATGGAAGAGATCTGATCAACAAGAAAGAGAATCACAGAACCTGAGAGTTGGAAGGGACCTCTGTGGTCATCTAGTCCAATCCACATAGTCAACAAGCATTGTGAGACATTTCTGTGCCGGGCACAGTGCTAAGTGCTGAGGACACGAAGGAAAACAATTAACAAGGAAGCTGCCCTCACGTTCTATTGCAGGAGACAGTATGCACATAACTGCACAAACACTATGGAGTGTAAATGGAAGTAATCTCAGAGGGGAACGTACTAGAAGCTGAGGGAACTGGAAAAGGCCTTCTGTAGAAGGCGGGCACTGATGAGTCCAGACGGAAGCAAGGGAAGTGAGGAGGGGGAGGTGAGGAGGGAAAGCACGCCAGGACTAGGGACAGCCAGTGCAAAGGCATGGACACTGGAGGTGGGGTGTTGTGTATGAAGAAAATCAAGTGGGTCATTGTAGTAGCTGGATTATGGCATACACGGAGATGAGAATTTGTAAAAGGACTGAAAACGTAGGAAAGGGCCCTATAACGAAGGGCTTCAAATGCCAAACAAAAGATTTTGATCATGCAGGTAAGATGGCATCACCGGAGTTTATTGACAAAGGCCGACCTATGCTTTCAGAAAGTCACTTAGGCAGCTGAATGGAAGATGGATTGGAATGAGGAAAGACTTGCGGCAGGGAGTCAATCAGAAGGCTACTGCCATAGTCCAGGCATGAGATGATACTAGAATGGTAGCTGAATGAACGGAGAGACGGGGACACATACAAGAGACGTTGTGAAGGTAGAAATACAAGATTTGACAACAGATTGGTACAAGTGGGGAACAGAGGATGACAAGGAGGTTGAGAGCCAGGATAAATGAGTGGATGGCAACACCTTCCACACTAACGGGAAAGTTGAGAAGACAGGAGGGTTTGGGGGAAAATAGAATGAATTTTCTTGGACGTGCTGAATTTGAGGTGCCTATGGAGCATCCATTTGAGATGTCCAAAAGGCAGTTTGTGATTTGGGACTAGAACACAGGGCTAAAAAAAGATGCCCCTGTCTGGGGATCATCTGCATAAAGATCATAGTTGAACCCATGGGAGCTGATGGGATCACCAAGCCACATAGTACAGAGGGGAAAGAGACGAGGGCCCAGGGCAAAACATATGGGGACACTCATATGGGTATTACTTGGAAACAATCCAGCAAATGGGACTGAGAAGAAGCAGTCAGACAGGTAGGAGGAGAATCAGAAGAGATCAGTCAGTCAATAAACATTCATTAAGTGCCTACTATGTGCTATGGGCAGTTAGGCGGCGCAGTGGATACGGCACTGGACCTGGAATCAGGAAGAGTCATCTTCATGAGTTCAAATCGGGCCTCAGACACTTACTAGCTGTGTGACTCCAGGCAGGTCACTTCACCCTGTGTGCCTCAGTTTACTCATCAGTAAAATGAGCTGAAGAAGGAAATGGAAAACTACTCCAGTATCTTTGCCAAAAAAACCCCAAATGGGATCACAAAGAGTCAGATATGACAGAAAATGACTGCACAACAACTGTGTGCTAGGCACCAAGCTAAACACTGGGGACAGAAATGCAAAAAAGAAAGACACTCCCTGCTCTCACCTTACAATCTAATGGGGGAAGTCAAACACAGAAGGAAGCTAAAAAGCTGGGGGGAAGAGGTTGTAAAAAGAAGTGAAGGTAGAGGTGGGGAGGGGGATCATGGGCAAGTCTAAAGGAGGGCAGCTATATGGGAAACGAAGAGATGGCTGGCTCAGGCACCCTCCTTACAGGGGCGTTTTGGGAAGAGCTCTCTGCTGCACTCTGCAAATCAGAGCAAGGTCACAAAAACCTAGAGAGAAAAAAGATCTAGGAGGAGAGGGTGATCAATGGTATCAAAGGTGGAAGAGAGGTCAAGAGGATGGAGGATTGAGAAAAGGCCGCTGGACTTGGCACTGGTAACTTTGGAGATGACTGTTTGAGTGAATTATGAGGCCAGAGGCCACATTGTAGAAGGTTTAGAAGTGAGAGGAGCAGAGATGGAGACACCCAATATCGATGACTTTCTCAGGGACTTAGGCTGAAAAGATGAGTGATATACGATGACAGCTGGCAAGGATGGCTGGATGCAAGACGGGAAAGCTGTGTGTATATTTACAGATAGCAGTAGAGAATAGTATAACTTATAATAGTTGAATAAACCTAAAGATCCCAAACGCTAGTGTAAGGACTCAATTTGACAGAAACCGTTGGGAAAAGTGAAAAGCAGACAGGCAGAAATTAGATTTAGACTGATATCTCATACTAATTAGTTCTGATATAATGCAGCATAGGCTTTCCTAAAAATCACCATGCTATGCCAAATTATGAAAGAAAACTCACAGAGTTTATGGAGGAAACGGGGTTGGGGCACAACACTCAAAAACTTCATCGTTAATACATAAAATAATAGAAACTTAATAAAAATGGGAACAGTTTACTTTAAATGGTTAAGAAATATGTCAGTACTATAATAAATAGTGGTGGTGTTGGCCTTGGGCTTCTGCTGAATGTGCACTCTGGTTCCTGAAGGGCCCAGGCTGACAAAGTCAAATTGCTACAGGTGAGAGAGTAGCCTCCATGGACTTCAGCTCCTGGACCCAGGGGCCTAGGCCATGATGGAAGATGGAGGGAGGGCTAGGGACAGTCCAGCCCTTCTTAATTCACAGCTGCTATTACACCAGAAGATGTACAATAAGTATGGTGCTGGAAAAGCACTGAAGTTTGCTCATGGAAGTCAGTGTCAGAAGAATTGTAACTTGTGAGTTATTGTTAAGTGGTACGATATTCTGTGTTCTCTTACCATGCGCATCCTTCTCTCACTGTTTCTCATGGATGAAATCATGCACAGAAAACACAAAATTCTGAGTTATGTTTAAATCATTTCTTAATATAGCAATTGTGTTGGAACAAATCTGTCTTCAAAACAAGTGTTATAGTAGATCTGACTGTACCACAATAAGTTCCAAATGGATATATATTTTATGATATAAAAAATATAAAATTTCATACAAAAAAAATTAGAGAAAGGAAGGAAGCACTTTTCGCAACTATGGCCAAGGAGAGAATTCATAATTAAACAAGGAACATGAGGGATCACAGTAGGCATGGGCAACTGTGATTATATAAAATTTAAAGTTTTTGAACAAGCAAATTCAATGATTAGAATTAGAAGGGAAGTAGTCAAAATTTTTTGTAGTAAATATCTGATAAAGGTCTGATATCCAATAGGTAAATGATGTAAATATGTTAGAATAAAAGCCATTTCCCAACAGATAAGTAGTCAAAGGATTTGAAAAGGCAGCTTTCAAATGAGGAAATTCAAGCTATCAACTAATTAAAAATGTTCCAAATCACTAATAAGAAGATAAATGGACAATTTAAAAAACCCTCCAAGGTTCCACCTCACTCCCATTAGATTGACAAAGATGATAAAAAAGAAAAACGACAATTATTAGAGGGGCTGTGGGAAGACGACACACTAACTCAATGTTGTTATTACCAATGAGTTGGTACAACCACTTAGATAGCAATTTGGAACTATATCTGAAAAAAATCACTAAACTGTGCATATGAGGTATAAACCTCAAAGATGTCAACCAGGAAAGTATATGAATGATAGAAAAATATTAATAGCAACACCTTTTGTTGTAGCAAAGAGGTACAAACAAAAGTGGGTACCCACCATTTGGGGAATGGCTGAAAAAATTGTAGTATATGAAAGTAATATGTTATTGCACTGTATAAAATGGTGAATACAATGGATTCATAAAAACCTGCAAAAACTTGTGTGAATTGATACAGATAAATGAGCCAGAAGAACAACTTACACGATGACCACAACGACGTAAAGGCAAACAAATCTGAATTTGTTTCCCTTATCTATCACTAGCCATTTACTCACTGCTTCCTTTCCCAAAAATAAAAGCCTTTCTTTCTAATATGTACAGCCAAACCAAAAAAAAATCAACACATTGGTTATGCCTGAGAATTCATAAAGGCATAGAACAAAACAAAATACATAAGGGGACACAAACAAATACAGCAACTGTCATTACTTTGTGTTTGTTAATGACTAAGTTCATAATAAGAAAAGAAAATTAAAAAAAAATAAAGCTACAGAATTCTAATCAAAACAGAAACCAGTCGTGACTTTTAGAAGACCAATAATGAAACACGTAGCCCATTTCTCAACAGAGGTGATGGGCTACAGGTGCAGAATGGGATTTACATTTTCAGATACGGTCAATGCGTTGAGTTGTTTTCTTTGATCATATTTGTTGTCATTTTTATTGTTTCAAAAGGTTCTCTATTGGAAAAGGAAGTTAGTGAGTATATATCAAGAGAATAATCGGGGTGGGGGGGAGTGTCAATAAAACATTTAAAACATTTAAAAACACAAAGAAGAAAACAAAGGGAAAAATGGAATACTAATGAAAATTTTGTTACTACCATCTTAAATTTAATACCTAACAAGTGCACAGTTTCATAATATAATACATTTATATAATTCTTTTTTGTTCTTTATATACTGAAATGGTTTATAGATGATTGTTAAGCTCACAATAAAAAAGAAGACTAAGATTTTTTCAAATGGATATCAGGCATAATCTAGAAATTTCCTTTGTCAGATTCTCCGCTCATTGAAAGAACAAGATTATCATTAGATCAAGCTAAAAATGATTAGCTCCTCTGTTTTGGGCAGAAATTCCATTGGCACGTAGCCAGATTACTGAAGTCTCTCCGGCACTACTACAGATGGCAGAAAGCAGGTTAACATAGAACAAACAGGATTGGAATTGGAATCAGGCAATTTGAGTTCAAACCTGAGCTCAGCCATCCACTCCATTTGACCTTGGTCAAGTCATATAAACTCAGTTAAATGAGTCTGTCTTATTTGTTTACAAAAGCTGAAGGGGGGGGTTAGTTGGATTACATGTCCTTTAAAAGGCCCCTTCTATCTCTAAGTCCATGATTCTCTGGATTTTATGAAGAGCAGGCAACTACAGATGAATACAAATGAGTCCCATGGTCTTCTAAGCATGTCCTGAGAGTGCTAAGGCATAATTTCAGCTGAGGCTGGCTGTGAACACAAAAGGCAACACAAGTGGATGTTCTAGCAGCCTTGGGTACAGGAGGAGCATTAGTCAGTCAACAAGTCACACACACCGTGTGAGAAACACTGAAGAGATTGCAGCTCTGCATGTATGGGAGCATAAAAGGGAGGAAGACTTTATTATGGAGCTCTATTTTTCCTTCTAAAAATCCCCTTTCAAAAGGGTTCATAAAGTTGAAGCCCCAAATAAGGAAGGATATGTTGTGATTCCAGATGAAGTGAATCCAGAAGACTGAAAAAGGGGGCAAAGGTGACAGCTAAACTTGTTAGTGAATAGTATTCGAATGACCGTAAGAAATGGGAGAGGACCTACATGACCAGAGATGGGCAAATGTTCTGTTTTCAATAAAGGAAGAAGATGGAGTCTCCAGACTATCAGTCAGTGAGACTGATGTTAATCTCTGGCAAAATTCTAAAACTCATGATTAAAGGATGGTTTGTGAGCATTTAAAAAGGAAGCGGTCATTATTAAAAGGGAGGATAGCTTCATCATGAGCTGACTTGACAGATTAACTTCACTTTCCATTTTGACAGGACAAATACATTTGAAACAACATAAAACAAAGTCAAAAGACTGAAAAATTAAAGAATATATGAGGTAAAACTATAAGGGGAAAAAGGATCTTTAATGGAACAGAGGACTTACAATCATCTGATGAAAAGACCAGAGTTGCATAGAAACTTTGAAGTTCAAACACAGGAGTTAATAGAAACATAAAGAAGTAAACATTAGTGAACAATCATAAAGGTTTAAACAAGTCAAGTAAAGCATTTATTAAGCACTTACTATTGCCAGGAATTGTGCTAAGTGTTGGGAATACAAATAACAGCAGAGTGACAATCCCTACCCTCAAGAAGATTACATTCTAATAGGGGAAAGACAACACAAAGGAAACTGAAAAGTAGTGGAGGTTTGGGACGAGAGATGTAGCCCCCGGGGTTGTGAAAGTCCAGACAATCAGGAGTGTGGCAAAGTTCCCAAAGTGGGGCATTGCAATGATCCTGGGGGATAGTAGTAGCCTCGGGTGCAATTGGGGGGTGTTGAATAAAAATAAGGGTTAACCTAACCTAACCCCAGGGGAGTGGAGTAATTCTTTTTAAAAAGGGGCCGTAGGCCAAATAAGCCTGGGAACCTGTGCAGGAAGAACAATAGGGCTGGTCTGGGCATCTTGCGTAAAATGGAGGCCATGGGAGGAATCAGCCAATCAGGGCAGAGGCCATAGGGGCAGGAGGGTACGTCCAGTGTGAAGTACAGAGTTGGAAGGAGCTTCCGAAGTGAAGAGTGAAGGTTTCTATGCCGTTGTAGGGAAAGTCTGGAGGGTACATTCTAATACATGTGTCCCTTCAGAACCCTATCGTCATCAGGGGTCATACAGGTAGACTAACAAGACAGAAGGACCAGGAGACGTTTTGTTCTGGTTTTGGTTATCTTTTTGAAAGAATGGAAAAGGATGGGGAAAGGAATACATTGGGGGGGGAAAGGGATGCAAAGATGGAAAAAAGTGAACTCATATAATCTGGGTATGTAAGACAACTATAAAACAAAGAAGGGGCGAGGGCAATGGCTGACGCTTGAACCTCACTCTTCTTTGAACTGGTCAAAGGATGGGAGAATACACACATAACTGGGTACAGAAATAGATTTTACTTAACAGGGAAAACGAGAGAAATGGGAGAAGGTAGAGATAGGAATAAGAGATGATAGATTACAGGATGGATTAGTCCTAAACAAAACAAATTCTAAGGAGGGTGGCTCTCGAAGAGAGGTTTAAAAGAAAAATAAAAGGAAAAGAACCTGTGATGGGGGTCTGGGTGAGGGAGAGAAGTGAGGCAGAAGACCAGAAACAGATTGCACCAAACCTAGAGCACCGAGGATGAGCACACTCCCTTTTTACCATAGCTAGGTGGCAGAGTGGATAGAGCACTGGGCCTAGAATCAGGAAGACCTGAGTTCAAATCTAGCTTCAGACACTTACTAGCTGTGTGACTCTCTTGTCGCTCAGTAATTTTCAGTCACATCTGACTCCCTGTGAACCCATTTGGGGTTTTCTTGGCAAGGATACTGAAGTAGTTTGCCACTTAGTTCTCCATTCATTTTACAGATGAGGAAACCGAGACAAATAGGGTTAAGAGACTTGCCCAGGTTTACACAGCTAGTAAATGTCTGAGGCTGGATTTGAATTCAGATCCTCCTGACTCTAGGCCCAGCACTCTATTCATAGTGCCACCTAGCTGCCTTGTGCGATTCCAGGCAAGACATTTAACCTGTCTTCCTCACTTTCCTTATCTGTAAAATGTTGTTAATGATAACACCTACTTCTCAGCATTGTTATGAGGTACAAATGAGATATTTGTAAAAGCACTTAGTGTAGTGCCTGACACATAGTAGGTGCAATTCCCTTCCTTTCAACACACCTTCTTTATGAAGAGAGAGCAGGAAATGAAGAAAAGGAAAAGTATGAGGATATAAGATGGAGGGAAACACATAATTAACAATCATAACAGTGACTACACAAACAAAACCAATGCAGCTGAAATCAGAAGAGAAACAGATAAATGGGGAAAAGTTCTCGCAGCAAGCTTCTCTGATAAAGTTCTCATTTCTAAGATACATATGTGAAATTGATTCAGATTTATAAGGAGCTGTTTCCCAATTGATAAATGATCAAAGGATACGAACAGATAGTTTTCAAAGGAAGAAATCCAAGCTACCAATGGCCATCTGACAAAAATGCTCTAAATCAAGTGTCAAACTCAACTGAAAAACTCCCAAGTATGGCCTCAACCAGATTAAAATGGAATTGAGAAATGTCTTAAAAAATAAAAATACAATATAATATTAACTTATGGTTTTATAGGTCCATATGTGGCCCCCAGGGATGCAATTTCATTTGAGTTTGGCACCAATGCTCTAAATCCTAAGGACTAGAAAAATGCAAAGTAAAACTGTCCCGTCCCGCGGGACATCAACGGAGGTCCGGACCTGTAAAAGAAGGAGGGGAGCAGGGGACACAGGAAATGGAGACAAGACAGGCTTTCTGATCAAGTCTCGTTTATTGAAGGCA
>NW_020939804.1:0-54211 GCF_900497805.2 Vombatus ursinus | reverse complement strand
ATAGGGGTATTCCAGGAAGAGGTAGTAATTTGTTCTTATCACAAGGAGGCCTTGACAACTGCAACCTAGTAATTTTCCAGAGGTCATACTGGGCCTGTGGTCCCTTACATAAAACAACTCTGAAGTTCCACCTCACAACCATATTAGCGAAGTTGATCAAAAACAAACAAACAAACAAAATGGAAACAACAAATGCTAGAGAAGGGAAACAGGTATATTAACACACTGATTTGTGGAGCTGTGAACCGGTCCAGTCATTTTGGAAAGCAATTTAGAACTATGACCAAAAAGTTATTAAACTGTGCATACCCTTTGGCCCAACAATATCACTCCTAAGTCTGTACCTCAGAGATTAAAGAAAGAAGGAAAGAATCCATATGCTAAAAAATATTTATGGAAGCTTTTTAGGAAGTGGTAAAGAACTGGAAACTTAGGGGGTGTTCATCAGCTAGGGAATGGCTGAATAAGTTATGACATATGAGTATGATGGAATACTATAGTGCTATAAGAAATGATGAAGGGGAGCAGCTAGGTGGTGCAGTGGATAGAGTACTGGCCCTGGAGTCAGGAGGACCTGCATTCAAATATGGCCTCAGACACATAACACTCACTAGCTGTGTGACTCTGGGCAAGTCACTTAACCCCAATTGTCTCACACACACACACACACACAAAAAATGATGAAGGGAATAGTTTCAGAAAAACATAGGAAGATTTGTACGAACTGATTGCAGAGTTAAGTGTGTAGAAACAAAACAATTTATATAATAGAAACAATAGTGTAAAGATAAGCAACTTTAAAAGACTTAGTAACTCTGATCAACACAATGAACGGCCATGATTCCAGAGGACTTATGACAAAACATGCTATCTATCTCCTCAGAAGGAGGTGGGATCAAGTGTAAAATCAAGGCCTCTTTTTGGACATTGACAATGTTTTGTTTGATTTCATGTTTGTAACGGGGGTTTTGTTTTCTTTCTTAGGGAGACGTCAAGGTGGATTTTTGTTCATTGAAAAAAATATAATTTAAAACAATTTTTTAAAAGAACCTCTGCTCTAAAGTAGCGCTTCCTAACAACTGTGGCTGTTGAGTCATTTTCAGTTGTGTCCAGCTCTTCACGACCCCATGTGGGGTTTTCTTGGCAGAGACACTGGAGTGGTTTGTCATTTCCTTCTCCAGCTCATTTCACAGATGAGGAACTGAGGCAAACAAAGTCAAGTGACTTGCCCGGGGTCACACAGCTACTAAGTATCTGAGGCCATATTTAAACTCAGGATGGTGAGTCTTCTTGACTTCAGCCCCAATACTCCATCCACCGCGCCACCTAGCTGCCTTCTTCCTAACAATTAGAACTGTCTAAAAGTAATATGAAGTTCCTCAGATAGTGGGTTTCCATTCAGTGGAGATTTTCAATCAGAGGCTGGATGACTACAGTATCTCCAGCAAATGGAGGAGAATACTGGTCAGGAATGGGTTCTGGTTTCTGACATCCTTTGTTTGTGAATGCTTTAATGCTACATAAGGCAGTGGCTGTGGCTGAAAACTTTCCCATAACAATTACAAAGAATTTCTCTTGGACGTGAACTTTACACTGTCAAATAAAGCAGGTCATTTGTGAACATTTTCCTATATTGATTAATGTTCCAAGGGTGTGATAGCTGATTGGATACGGTAATCAAATCGGAGGTTCAGTATCAGTGACACAGTGGCAGTTCTGGAACATAGCCAGGTTTATTGCAGGCATTCACAAGCACAAGTGAAATCCAGAAACTTAAACTGTAGTGAGTGCAGTTCACTACAACACCTGGACTGTCAGCCCACACAGCTGTGCATGCCCCAGACCTGTGGTTCCCAATCATTTAGAGCACAGAGGGCCCCACCATTAAAACCTACCAATAACGTGCCCCATTGGTTCCGCCCAGTATCCCAAATGGACCCATTCTGGGGTTCAATGAAAAAGGGCTGATGGAAGAGTTTTTCTTCCTTTTTTTCCACTGAGAGTAGTTCACAACAGGGAAGAGAGATATTTCTCTGGATAAATGGATAAATGACCTCAATTTGGGCCTTTATTATGGATTTAAGATGAAATATTACTTAATTCACCCTGCAAAAATTGCAGTTAAGGGAGATTTTGGAGCTCAGAGCAAGAAGTACATGTCTTTTTTATCTAGGGAGGAAAAGCTTGACGTGGAGGGAAGCTGATGCCTTGGAAACAAATTTAAGCAGAAAAGAAAAATTGGTGACATACGGTATGTGTCTTTTACATAGAAAGTAATACAGTGAGATGTATTCCATCACCATTTCACCATTTCACCATTTCACCATTTCAAGGTGATTCACATGCCAATGAAACTGCTGTACTCCACAAAAGCTTTCTCCCTACCATGAATTCTCATGCTTAGTAAGATCTTGGTACCAGCTAAAAGACAGTTTGCATTCTGAACATTCCAAGTAGCTTTAATTCATGAATTTTATGTATAATAGCTGTTCACTTTGGTTAAAGGATTTCCTACATCCACTGCAATCAAAGTGTTTCTTTCATAAATGAATTTTCTTATGCTAGTAAGCTATCCCCTCCAGTGAAAAGATTATACACATTCATTACACTCAAGGATTTCTCTGCAATATGAATTCTCTTATGTCACTAAGCACTGCTCTACAGGGAAAGGAATTCCCACATTCACTACAATCAAAGAGGTTTCTCTCCAGTATGAATTCTCTTGTGGTCAATAAGTTTTCCACGACAATTAAAGGATTTGCCACATTGATTACATTCAAAGTGCTTCTCTCCAGTATGAATTCTCTTATGGTCGGTAAGGTTTCCACGCTGTTCAAAGGATTTCCCACATTCACTACATTCAAAGGGTTTCTCTCCAGTGTGAATTCTCTCATGTTCAGTAAGGTTTCCACGCTGATTAAAGAATTTTCCACATTCGTTGCATTCAAAGGGTTTTTCTCCAGTATGAATTCTCTTACGTCTAGTAAGTTGTCCTCTCCACCTAAAGGAGACCAATCATTACATTCAAAGGGTTTTTCTCCAGTATGAATTCTCTTATGTTCACTAAGGTGTGCATGACAATTAAAGAATTTCCCACACTCAGTACATTCGAAGGGTTTCTCTCCAATATGGATTCTCTTATGTTTAGTAAGGGAGGCACTCCTGCTAAAAGATTTCCCACATTCATTACATTCAAAGGGTTTCTCTCCAGTATGAACTCTCTTATGTGCGGTAAGTTGTCTACTCCAGTTAAAGGATTTTCCACATTCGTTACATTCAAAAGGCTTTTCTCCAGTATGAATCCTTCTATGTACAATAAGTGCTTTTCGACAATTAAAGGACTTCCCACATTCATTACACTGAAAGGGTTTCTTTCCAGTATGAATTCTCCTGTGTGTAGTAAGTTGTCCATTTGAATTAAAGGATTTTCCACATTCGGTACACTCAAAGGGCTTCTCTCCTGTGTGAATTCTCTTGTGTTCAGTAAGCTTTCCACATTCATTAAAGGCTTTCCCACATTCATTACATTCAAAGGGTTTCTCTCCTGTATGAATAACCATATGCGTAGTAAGGTGTCATCTTCGCCTAAAGAATTTCCCACATTCATTACATTCAAAGGGTTTTTCTCCAGTATGAATTTTCTTATGCCCAGTAAGGTATCCCCTCTGATTGAAGAATTTCCCACACTCACTACAACCAAATGGTTTCTCTCCAGTATGAATTCTCCTATGGATAATGAGTGCTTTCCGCCGATTAAAGGATTTGCCACATTTATTGCATGGGAAGGGTTTCTCTCCCGTATGAATTCTCTTATGTTCATTGAGTTTTCCATACTGATTAAAGGATTTCCCACATTCAGTGCATGCAAAAAGTTTCTCTCCAGCATGAATTCTCTTATGTAGAGCAAGACGTCCCCTCCAGCTAAAGGATTTTCCACATTTATTACATTGCAAGGGTTTTTCTCCAGTATGAACTCTGTTATGTTCAGTAAGTTGTTCATGCCAGCTACAGGATTTTTCCCATTCCTTACATAGAGGTGTCCTCTTCAGTATGAAGTTCTTGATAGAGAAGAGATTTGCAGCTAGAGTCTTTCCCACATATATTATACTGAAAAGATTTCTGTGCAGCTGGAAATATCTGATGATTTGTAAGGGACGCATTGCTACTCAACACTTTCCCACCTTCACATAATATTTTTTCAGTATATTTTCTGTCATTTTGAGTAAGATGTAAAGCACAACTGTCTGACTTTTTGTATTTATATTTGCAAAGTGTCTCAGAAAAAATAATATTATGCTTACATTTTTCTGAACACTGTTTAAAGTTTATTCCATGTGTATCACATTTATGAATATTTTTCCCCTTATGATCTTGATGCCGTGGAATCAGGATTGACCCCAGATTGAAGTCTGTTCCCAACATATTACATTCGTTGGTATAAAAATCAGAAGTTTTTCTATGACGGATTGTCACCTGCTGGGATTGCTTTTCATAGCTGGCTTTCTGTTGCTCCGATCTAAAAGCACATTCCTAAGCTTCTCCTAACACAGAATCCCATGGCCCATCCTTAATTCTTTCCTTAGATGACTTCCCTAGAGAAATGCCTTGGACTGCAATAGCCTCTGTTGTTTCCCACCTAGACTCCAGATTAAGGCACTCTGAAGGAAAGAAAGAAAAGTCAATACTTTCCATGCTAGGGGAAAGGAAACTGCTTCTTATAGTAAATCCTAGATTCTGCCTCATCTCCTATATAGAATAATCTGCAATTTTAAAATTGTAGAACAAACACTAGATTAATTTTTTTTATTCTGACCTTCTAGCAAACACTAAATAAAATCAGTATTTTCACATAAAAAGTAGAACAGAAAGAGGATTATATTGGAAACTGTGACTCTCTATTATAAACCGTTTGTTTTTTCTTTTTTAAGTATAAAATAAATTCAAGCTCTAACTGTTGAAGTTGTTCTGCTCCTCTGTTTTTCCTTCTGGCCTTCCTTCTGTTCTTTTATCTATTTAGAAAAAAAATGTTTCAATGACCCTTTGTGTCTTTTTTATTTCTTTAAACAATTCAATTTTTAGTTTTCCTCTCCCTCCCCCTCCTACTTCAGTGGAAAAAACAAAAATAAAACCCTTGTTAAAATATGCATAGTCAAGTCACACAAATGCCCATATTGGCTATGTCAAAAAATTTGTGTTTCATTCAGCACACTGAATCCATTCCACCAAGAGGTGGACAGCACGCTTCATACATTAGTCTTCTGGAATGTGTTTAGAACGTAATTTTTTTTTATTTTTAAAAATTTTTATTTATTTATTTTTCACTGCATTTGTTGAGTTCAGGTTAACAGAACACACACGTACACTTAGCTCTCTACATGTTATACTTTCAGCTTAAGTAAGGTGGATAGAAGTTCCAGGTGGTCGATTTTAGTTAAGGCAAGCAAAAATTTCCCAACTATCAGATCTGTCCAAAAGTAAATCAGAGTGCCTCAGGTCATGGTTTCATCCTTTATTGGAGGTCTGCCTCCACTTAGAACAAACATTATTAATAGAAATTTGAAGTGAAGCTATGCAAAGAGACAATAAGGTAGCATCTAGTTTATATGAGTGAATTTAAGTATCTAAGTGAATTACACTCAATTAAGGGCACTGGAAAAAAAGAAACCCTGCAGATATGAGCAGAGGATAAATTGGAAATAATCAACAGAGGGAAAACACTAGAATTAAAGGGGATTAGGAAAAGCTTCCCGTAGAAGGTGGGATTTTAGCTGGGACTTGAAGGAAGCCAGGTAAGCTAGGAGGAAGAAATGAAAGAGAGCATTCGAGGCATGGGGGAATAGCCACTGAAAATATTTAGAGCCAAGAGATGGAGTGTCTTGTTTGAGGAAGAGCAAGGAGCGCAGTACCACCGGCCTGTCTCCCTACCCCTGACCTAGTCCCTACTCCCAATGACCAGCCAGGAGCAATTAGATTCTGCCTTCTGAAAGGTTGGATCCCAACTTCAGTGGCATTAAGCTTTAACTGTGGGCCTCTCCTATCATCTCACAGTACAGTCATGGGCAGGATTACTAGTGAGATGGAGAGAGCCACAGTGGCGGATACGAATATGCACTCTAGGGATGGTGGGTAGACGAACGGTGTCTGCCTCAGACTCTGTAGGTGACGGCTGATGACGCCTCTCAGAATGAACTTTTGGTATGGCTCTTGAAATATAGGACTGGTAAGGAAATAATTCAACATCAGCCTACAGGATGCTGGTAAAACTGAACTAAAACATCCAGCACTGACAGTCAAAGCCCTTCAGTCATGCCCAGCCCAGATCCTGAAGAGGTAATGAAAGTCATCTCCATGCCAGTAATTGTGTTTAAGGCCAAATGGAAACCCCAGGAGTTGCACAAGCCATCTGGTATAGTTCACATCAAACAATACAAGGTCTTATTTCCTTCCTAAATGAAGGAAAGTAAAGATAGTGAAGACTAGAGTTCATCACCACACTATTTCACCTGATGTAACCCTGGGCAGTGAATAAGGAAGGTGGGTGGCACTTATTAGAGGGTTACAGTAGACTACAGGAAGCCAAACAAAGTCATTACACCAATTGCTTAAGCAGTTGCCAAGCTCCTATCAGTGACTGGTATAGGGTTACTGACTTCACTAATGCTCTTGTATCTACTGTTGTGGCTAAGGCTAGTCAGGGGTAGTCCATCTTTTCCTGGGAAGGAGTCCAGGTATCTTCACTATCCTTCACCAAGAACACCTGAACCTCACTCATTCTGCTGGTCTGGTGGGCAAAGAGGCCTGAAAGAAGTCCCACTTCCTGAAGGCACTGATAGCCATCACGATAGGGAAGACATGTTGATTAGGTCAATGAGGCAATAGTGGCAAAGGCCCTAGATTGATGGTGGCCCACATGAAGAACAGGGGGTGGGAGGTCAGACTTAAGAAAATCCTGGATCCAGCTCACTCAGTCAAGCTTTAGGGGATACAGACAGTCCAGAACAAGCTACTGACACTCACTTACCCAAAGTAAAAAAAGGCCAGAGGTTTACTGGCCTTTTGAGGTTTTAGAGAACCTATGCTGCTCACCTGGGCACCCACAAGTATGTCTCTGTCAAGCGGGACTTTGAACCAGATACACACTAAAAGACCTAAAGTATGTGGGTCAGCAGTCTCTTCACATAGACCCTCACGAGCACATGGAGTCCATGTTTTTGGAAGCCTCCGTACATAAAGACCAAGATGAGTGGAACTTTACATCTGGGGAACCACTGAGGATGTGAGGGGTTGATTTCGATGAAGCCCAGGTATTGAATCCCATTTTTTAATCCTAACACATATTTAGGGCTCACCTGATTTTGCTTGCTTGCTTCTTGAGCAAACCCCGACTGTCCTAGAGTCAGATGGGTTTGGCCCTCCGTCTGGGATGCCCTATATGTTATAAGAATGCCTGGATAGGGATTGTCCTATACAATAGCAGTAGATATGTTGGGGAAATAAATGGACTGCCCAGTGTGCCAGTAGGATACATGGTAGGAAATTTTCACCCAGGAGAGTTTGCCAAAATCTCTCAGTCAACCCTTCCTCAAGTATAAAGCTCTGCAGCTTAGCAAGGACATATATTCTCTGACATAAGTGTACAATTGCCACTGTTTCCAAAGGAAGAAGAGGAGAAAACAATCCCCACCCACTCTCACTGAATTTCTGAGGGAGAGCTTGAAGCTATTTCTCCTCTAAAGTTAGAGTGAGCAGCTCTTCCTGTCCAGTGGCAAATCCTCTATCACTCACCACTACCATCGTAGGGACCAAGGGGCTGACCAGGTGTCTCTGAGATCACACATGCCCCGTGGCGAGAATCCGGGACATCTGTGCTATCCTAAATGGTACAATCACAGGACCACTGGAAAGGGCCTGGGCACGTGATCAGCTCCAATGGGAGTACCCCAGTCTAGGTAGTTAAGGAGAATTCTCCGATTACTCCCATCACAAACAAGGAGAAATCTCACATGGATAAACATGCATCCCTGCATCTAGGGAAAAGACCATGTTGCAGGGACTATGGCAAAATGGGCACACTAATGCATTGTTGGTAGAGCTGCAACTTACACCATTCTGGAAAGTAATTTGAAATTATGCAAGAAAGTGATTATAACACTCACAGTCTTTTACCTAGAGATTCCATGGCTAAACATAAACCTATGAGAGGTCAAGGGCATTAAAAAAAAAAAAGGCTTCACATATAACAAAATAGTTAAAGCAATGCTCTTTTGTGGTAGCAAAGAACTATGAACAACAAAATGTGGTACAAGAACATCATGGAATATGACTATTCTATAAGAAACGATAAATGTGATGAATGCGGAGAAGCACGGAAACACTTCTATAAATTGATTAAAAATGAAGTGAGAGGGGCTAGGAAAACAATATGCTCAATGACGACAACAATGTCGATGGAAAAGAACGAAAATGATCACAACTGAATGCTATGAAATTATAAAGACCAAGCTTGACCAAGAGCTCCACCTTCTGCTTCTTTGCAAAAAGTAGAAGAGTATGAGTAGCACGTACATCAGGCTTTTTGTTTTCTGTGCTAGTTTTGTGGCACATTTTTTCTCTTCTTTCTTTCTTCTTTAAATTATTAATTATATTGGCATGGTGGGGAAAGGATACAGTAGGGAATGTAGGTGATGTTAAAAACAAAAGATATTAAGAAAAACATTTTTTAAAATGTTAAAAAATAGCCCTGTTTAATGATCCTCTGATAACCAATATCAAGTGAGGCATAAATCAGAGTTGTCTGGATCACTACGATGGAGGAATCTAGCACAGAGTCCATATCCAGGAGAGAGTCTCTGTGGAAGGTGAATTCCAAATGCTCCTTTGGCAGATGACATTGTGCTAAGTACATCAGGCTCCAGAACATTCCAGAGTATCCTAGAAGAAAACTATAATCACTCTGAGAAGTTTGGCCTGTCCAGCCACATGGGAAAAACAAGTGTTGAAGAATGTCTGCTAACCAGATTCCAATATGCATTTTGGAGTGTGTTCAATATTATGTACATTACATAAACATACACATGAGACAGTAGAAATGGACAACCGGTTGGGCCCAGAATTGAACAGGAGAGGGAAAGAAGACCGTATTGCCTTTGGATAACTGCAATGTTTTTTACTAATCCCAATCTTCCCATGAAAGCAAAGGCCCCATCTTTCGAATAGTAACATTTTACCAGTGTTTCTAGATGGTGGGAAAATATGGAATACTACTTCATCCAAAGAAATAAGGGAATACCATGCTGGGGCACATGATGGGTGTGAGCAGGCTGCAGAGAACTGAGGAACTCCTATGAAGAACAGGAGGAAAGGGCATCACTAAGGAATCATAATACTAGGAAGAAAAGATGGACTAGTAACATGGCAAGAGCACGGGATGACAGGCGGACAAGGTACTTCACGAGTACGTCTGCAATGTCAGACAGAGTGAGGAAGGTCTCTAGCATGTTTGAACTTCTGGGAGAATATGAGAGTCACCCAAAATGGGGTATGACTAATATTGCTGAAGGGAACTTTCAAATGATGATGATGTCACAAATCTGTTTGTGGTAAGAAGGAATTCTTGGAATATGTCATGTAAAGATAATAAAACAAATTAAGGTTCCATTCAACTCCTTCGGTGTTAACTTCAGTTGGAGTATGTGGGGTGTTAGGGAGGACTAACACCTCTGGTGTGAGGGCTTACCGAGCCCTTTTCAGAGCTGCTCATCCACCTTTGGGGTCCACTTTCACCCAACTCTCACCAGTGGCTCCAAGGTCTTTCACTGCATCCTGGGCCATCCCCAGTCATCTTGACTTTAGTCCTACCATTGGACTTCGATGACTCGGGAAGACAGAATGAGGCTGAGGACTTTGTGAAACTCTGCCTCACTTAAATCCAATTCACTTGCAAGTCAAGACATCACCCCATGATGTCACTGGTCCTCTTTGAGAATAAAGGACGACCACGTCCACGACCACCACCACCACCACCAACAACAACAACTTCTGTGATGGGAACTTCAATAAATAAAGGAAAACAATCCAACGAGGAAGAAAAACAGGATTTATCTAAAAAGAGTGATGTGGATATGCAGAGAACTTATATTAAAAAATATAAGTACAAAAGATGAAAGCAAAGGCAGTAACAGGATAACTAAGACAATGACATGGTCCTGTAAAAACAGTGCCAGGAGTGCTAAAGCTCAGAATGCAAGCTAAGGGTAACAAAAACAAATTGTCAAAGGAATATTGGGAGGAAAGAAAGGATAGGAGTATAGCTTGGGATGAGTTAGACAATGATAACTGATGAGAGAAAGAAGACAGAGGTCCTCAACCCTTATCTTGCCTCTGTTTTTTCTGCCAAGTAGAAATGTTCTTTGAACTGGAAATGACAGAACAAAAATTGCTGAAGAGGGAAGAGTGTTAATGCCTGAGAGAAAATCTGGCTGTACTTGATGAATTCAAGTTACTTAACCCAGATGACTCTGCAGCTTTCTGCCTCAGTTTCCTCATCTGTACACTGAGATAATACCTCTCACCTCCTTGTGAGGTATCCTTATGAGGATAAAGAGGTAATATCTATAAAGCACTTTGAAAATCTTAAAGCACTATATAAATGCTAGTTATCATCATCATCACCATTATCAATACTCTGAACTTGTTTAAAAGTCAAACCCAAAAAATAATCACATTAAAAGTTCAAATTAACTTGGAAGGGATTATCCAGTGGAATTCCTCATAGACATGTGCTTGGCCCTTTGCTATTTCCACTTTTATCAGTGATTTAAATAAAGGCACAGATGGCATACTTTTCTTATTTGCTGATGGCAAAGAGTTGAGAGAAAGAACTAACAAGGTGGGAAACCAGGAAAGGTTTAGTGGAGGAGATGTTACCTGAAATAAGCCTTGAAGGAAACTAGGGATGAGTCTAAGAGTTAGGTGAGAAGTCTGTTCATTCCAGGTATGGATTCCAACAAAAGCAGAGGCAAAAGGCAGAATGCCAAATTCAGGTAACAGCTAGCTGACTATACTGGTTGGAACACAAAGTGCACAAAGTAAATTAACATGAAATGATCCTGAAAAAGGATAGAGCGAGGGCCTCAAAAGTCTTCAAGTCCAACCCCCTCATTTTACAAATGAGGAAACTGAGGGACAGAGAGGTGAAGTGATTTACCCAGAGTCACACAACTACTACAGGTCTCACTGACCTCTAAACAAGTACCCTTTCCACTGCACGATGCTGTCCCTGGAGGCGGGGAGTCAGATAGTGGAAGGCTTTAAATGCCAGGAAGAAAAATGTATAATTTCTCTTAGAAAGCCATCCCCCTGGGTTAATCTTCACATTTCTATTGAGGGCCCTCTCACCCAGGTTAGCAAACTAGGAGCTATTTTGGACTTTCATTGTGGCACAATGGTAAAAGGGGGCAGCTAGGTGGTGCAATGGATACAGCCCTGGGCTTCAAATCAGGAAGACCTGAGTTCAAATCTAGCCTCAGACGCTTATTGACTGTGTAACCCTGAGCAAGTCACTTAACTCCTATTTGCCTCAGTTCCTCAATTACAAAATGGGGACACACTGGAGAAAGAAATGGCAAACCACTCCAGTATCTTTGCCAAGAAAAATGGGATCACAAAGAGTCAGACACGAGTGAACGACTGAATAACAGCAATGGAAAGAGAGCTGGATTTGGACTTAGAGGATCTGAGGTCATTACTTCTGTGACCTTCCCCTAACCCTGGGCTCCCAGCTCTAGACTGATGATACCCACACCCCATGCCAGGTCATGTGAATTCCCCCCCACCACCACATCTCTTGTATCTATCCCTTTTTCACACTCGCACAGCCCCAGCTCTAGCTGAGGTCCTCCTCACATCTCACCTGGACCGTTACCACAGACTCTTAATCTGACTCCTCGCTTCCTTCCACTCTCATCCACGTAGGCCCCAAAATGATCTCCCTGAGGTGCAGGTGTGATCTAAACGTACACCCCACCGTCGTATTGCTTCCAATACAACGCAGACAGCCCTCAGGCTTTGGTGACTGAGCTCCCACCTGCCTTTCTAGACTTACTTCACATTATTCCCTCTCCTCTACTCTATACTTCGGCTATACTGCTTCGAGATTTTCCTCCAGCCTGTGCCACCACTTTCTACCACAGGCCTGGAAAGCGCACCTCCTCACCTCCGCCTCTCAGAATCCTGTGCCTCCCTTAAGGCTCAGCTCAGCTCCTGCGTGAAGGCTCTGCTCTTCCTGTCTACCCCCCCACCTCCCAGCTGACATCACTTACTTCCTCCTCAAGAGACCTGCATACACACTGAGCCCCACGGTGGTAGAAAAGTCCCTTCAGGCAAGAGAAGGTCTTCCATTTTTGACTTTGCATCCCCAGTACCAGCACACAGTAGCTGTTTAATAAATGTCTGCTGACCTGAATTGAGAAAGAATTCAAATGGAGTAGGAAGATATCATTCTGTGACCCTACAGAAACTAAGTTACTGACATGAAAATGAATGAGTGTGAGAAAGCTCAACCCGGACAGACTCAGACCTCCTCTGTGAGGACAGCATTCAGTCAAATGTTTCAAATGCATTCACCCCCCCCCCCCCCCCAAACGAATAGCTCAGCTCTTTCTTAGATGACTCCCATCTTACTCACTCACCTGTAGGCGTGCTTCTTGGCACTTCTGTCTCAAGCATCCATGGAGCTTCTCCTCTCTCCAGCTAGAAGATAACATCTGGTTTGGTAACCGCAAGCTCTGGTCAGAGGAAGGAAATGGGAAAATACTTTGGACAGGGCCACATCAGAGTCCATTTCTAGCTCACAGCACTTCAGGAACAAAGTGCACTGGGAAGGTATAAATAAGGACATCTGAAGGATGTTCATGACTGATATTACTAAGTAGAGAAAGGTGGATCACAAAGTGATTTTAGACTCAAAAAAAGAAAACTTGCCTGTATACCTAATTCAATAAGAATTCTGCACGTTTTCCAGTACCTGCCCTGGTGTTTTGATCGAGAATCTCTGACAGTGAAACAAAGAATGGGGAAGGGGCAGGCTTGGGGCAGAAACATGAAGCTACAAATTTCTAGTTATACAAAGAAAAGATCTTGCACCTGGAAACAGGTACTGAAGCCCTGTCCATCCTAACCGAGTTAAGGACTTCCTGTCCTTTTCAGTCACAGAGCAAAGAATTATCACTACTCCTTGCTTAGGCTGATTCCTTTTCCTGAACCCTTGGTCCCATGATACCCTTCTTATTCTAAGAATCATCTCTTGCATCTTAAATCTATGCTTCTCCATTGGCTCTTTTTTAGGTCTCCTCAGTACTGAAAACAAATAAAAGAGCCCATCACCGACTCTCTGTCCCTCCCAGCCTTTCTCTCTTCTCTTACAAACCTGACCAATAGTCTAATTATGCCCAACAGCATGTGCCACATTCCACTTTGATCATTTCCTGATTGCAAACAGCAAGGGAAAATAAGCGTAGTGGGGCTGAAGGGTACTGGATTTAGAGTCAGGAGACCTGGGCCTGAATTGTGATACTCACTACTTTGGTGACTGTGGCCAAGACACTTCACCCATCCGGGCCTCATTTTCCTCACTGTTAAGACCAAATGGTTGAGCTGGAATCCCTCTGGGCCCATTCCACCGCTAAGTCTAGGAATGATTCTATTCCCTTCTGAGCCCTATTATCAGATCTATTCTCCTCTATTTCTGCCATGCCTTTCAGGCACCCCACAGCCACCGGTAAATGAAAATACCAAGCTGTCCCAATGAGAAGCTTCTAAGTTAAAAAGGAAGGCTGTGTTTATCCAAGGAAACAAAGTTCCCATAGTTCTCCAGCATCACCTCCCTGAATAAGGTTCTCTGAGTACGATCCAGTTGCCTCCATTCCTCCCAGGTGAATTCCACGGCCACATCCTTGAAGGTCAGCGATTCCTGAAACATGCAACACACTCCTGCTCACCCAGGGATCCTCTCTCACGAGGACCTTGGGGGAGACTTGAAGTTAGCTGACGGCATAGGAAATGTCTTTCACGATGTATTCCAAGTCAAATATTCATTGCATACCTGTTATGTGTCTAACTTTCTACTAAACTCTATAGCATGGTGACTGTCCTGCTGAGCGCCTCAATGTCACTCTTAAGCAATACTTCTTCAAGTGAAACCCAAAGGAGTCATACGCTTTACCCTTACTTTAGAACCTAATAAAGAGTCATGCCTGCACAAAAGTAGTTAAGCTTTACTTAGTTTTGCTGAGAAATTTTTGCCTTACTAGGAACTAAATTGGGTAGCGCTTCATTCCAAAAGCCATGGGCCCCGGGAAGGAACCCCAAATGCTTTCATGTTAACACGGAGCCAACATAGGCACCCAGAAGTTGTTATTTCAATACAAGGAGTAGCAAGCTTTAAGACTGCATATCAGGGCTTCTTAAACTTTTTCCACTCATGACTCCTTCAGTGCTTCTTCTTCTTCTTTTTTTTTTTTTTTGCTTAGGCAATTGGGGTTAAGTGACTTGCCCAGGGTCACACAGCTAGTACGTATCAAGTGTTTGGTCTGAGGCCGGATTTGAACTCAGGTCCTCCTGACTTCAGGGCCAGTGTTCTATCCATTGCGCCACCTAGCTGCCCCTCCTTCAGTGCTTCTTAAACTGTGGGTCGCAACCCCACAAGTTTAAGCCATAGATAAGGTAGAGAGAGTTCATGAAGGGCTTTAGAAACTTGCTTTGAAAGATCTCAGAATAACAGTGCGGTGATCTACTTTCCAAGTCACTGTGACCATTATAGTGGCCCAGAAAAGCTAAGAGAATCCCATCTCGCCTCCTCCTTAACCTCTTTTTAACTAAAGATCTAAAAGGAATACCAGGCTTAGCTCAAAACGCTAAATCCCCAGAGATACAAAATAAAATACAAGTTTCTTTATTCAGATGGTCAGAAGGCAAGCTGGGGGGAATCCCAGGGACAGAAGCCTTCCTGAGACAATATCTCCCTTGAAGAGAATTATGGACAAGGCAAGAATCTCTTGATTTCACTATCCCATGAAAGGATTAAGCATTTTTATTTCCCATCTATAACGCTGCAGGGCTAGGACTGACTTTCTTAGTCTCACATTGGCTTCTCTCCTAGGGTATGTAAGGGCCTCTGCCTCCACCTATGGAGAGAGGGAACCTCTAGTCTGACCAGAGGTCAGGGCTCTCCTTTCAGATATAAACACTCAAGGTTCCTGGGCCAACAGAAGTCTTCCTGACTCCCTGGGAAACAAAGTACACTATCATCTAACGTGTCCCTTTAAAATCCAAATACTTTACTGAAGGGATGGAGAAAAAAAGATTGAGATCCACTACTTGTAGATATACTGAGGATAAAACCCCCAGGACACATGCTCTGTCAGAACCGGTTACTTGAAATAAGCAGGGTTCTGGGTGCCAATACAGCCTGAAGAATTAATGACAAGCTTCAAATAGCATTATTTGGTTATGGGAAATTATCAGCCTTAACAATACCCTCGAGCTGTCTGACTTGGGAAAATAATATATATTAGGGTACATTCTGCATTAACCATATAACCTATTCATATTTTTCCAAAATAAAGAGAAAACAAGGACCCACAGGGAAATTGTGCCAAGTCAAGTCCTGATAAATGAAGGGGGGGGGGACCCTTATACAAGGCCCTTTCAATGTTTGAGTCTATTGGTTTTAGTGAAGCTAAGTAAGGATAATCAGAATTTAGTTAGATAAAAGGGCATTGAGCAAAATTTTCTTCCCTGAAAATCTGCTGGGGGGAAGGCAGAGTAAAACCTTCAGCATCACATGGTAGACAGTTGCTCAAATGAAAACTATTTTGGGGGGGAAGTTTTGGCAAAATATGACAACAATCTTAAAAAATGGGGGTTACATAAATCTAGGCTCTTTGCCCTTGGGTCAGTGTGTCTTTAGCACTTCTAGGTTTTTCATTTCTGTCCACACTTGTCATTCATCTTCTCCCTCTGTCTTTGTCCAGCATCAGTCGCTTTATGTTTTAGGCCCTCTCCCGATCTGTGTTTCTCTCTTTGGTTCAGTGTCGATGGCACCTCCACCCAGATCTCTATGAGATGTATAAGAGCATATGAAAAATGGCGACCCAAAATGACCCTCAACTGATCCAATTGTTTTGATGGTGCTCTACATTCCAGCCTGGTATAGAGGCTGAAACACTGAACTGATGTGAAGACACTGCCTCGACTCTTATCTATACCCATGCTAAGTAAGAGCTTCTGCAAACTGGCAACTTCCCACCTCATTAATACATATGTAGTTCTCACCCTCCAACTTACAAACATTTCTCTAAGTTAGTGGCACAGAACCATCCAATTTCCTCCAAACCACTAATAAAATCACTTGAGGAGCCAGAAACCAAAACCCATGTTTTGAGAATTCCTCAGAGGGAAAGCCACAAGTGGCATAATGTTTGCCATTACCTGCCAGGGGTGGGGAACCTGCGGCCTGAGGCCACATGTGGCCTCCTGGCTCCTCAAGTGGCCCTGAGCCACTTAGGCTTCCTTTGATGACTTCAGCACCTCACATTTTACCTTTCTATCCAGCCCTTCCTATCATCCTTGTTGACTTCAACATTCACAATGTAGAAATGTCATCAACGTCCCTGATCTTCACATATCCTCCATGGTCAGCCATCATCAGATAGGATGTCCACAAAATGAACTTCACTGCTACATGCCAGTGTTTCACCCCAAGAGATCTCAAATGGAAAGTCCCTATTTCCTACCTGAGTTTCCTTGCTGATCATCTCTACTCCCCCACATTTACTGCACCTGTTCTGCATGCTCACTGATCAGTGCATTCCCTCAGCCCAATTCGCTGAAAATATCAGCATTCCTAACCACATTTAACTATCCGCATGGTTTGGCTTCCATGGTCAGAGACTTTAAAAATCACTCACAGTGTCAAAGAACTCTTGGGGAAACACTTCTTTTTTTAAACCACAGCATACAAGTGTATCATGTAAATAAATTATAAACATGAAGAATTCAGAGAAATGTGGAAGATTTGTATAAAGTCATGCAAAGTGACATAAGTAGAACCAAAAGATACAGTAACGACAGTGATGCCAAAGAGGAGCACTAAAAGGAAACTGAACTCAGAATAAATTGGAAAACTAAAGACTGTCCTGGAGATCAGATAATAAAATAAGCCTCCCCCCCCCCCCCCCCCCCATGGCAGGGAAGTGGAGGACTTAAAGACCGGAGTATTTTATGCACTGTCAGACCAGATTTCTGTGTTGTGTGTTATTGCTACAAAGGAGGATGGAATGCTTGGAAATGTCTTTGATTAAAATATCAAAGGCCATCAAAAATATTTTTAAAGGTTTTTGTTTTTGTTTTTTAAAGAGGCCTCATACTCGGAATGTTATATCATACTGGATCTCCCTCGAAATGCCTGCTTCATTCATGCCTGGCCCAAAGCAAGTGGGAAAAAATCTGTAGAAGAAACACGTTGCACCCTACAAGCTCCAGCTGAATTCTTATTTTCATTTACCTATGACACTTGCTACCACTCCTCAATTGAACCTCAGAACATTCTAGACCTTAACTGTTCTTTCCTCTCAAATGTCCACATTCCTCTTTTTCTTGAACACATTCCCTTCTTAAGCTATGGAAATTTGGCTTCTTTGAACAGCACTGTAGAGAACACTGAAGTGATCCCTTGCGAGCTACCACATCTCTCCTTGTCTTCACTCTGTATATTATTGTCCCTATTTGACTTAGCACACTTCTCCTTCAGTGAAGTACTCCTGCTTCCAATGACAGGGTGAAGGATGCTTGCTGCTGCAGAGGCTGTGACCAGATACCTTCAGTGCTCTTTATCAGGGTCTGAGGAATCTCCTCCTTAATGTGAACTGTCTGCTGGTTCCCAAAGATGACATGTTAATTCCCTTCTCAGCTAACAAATCCTGCACATCCCCAAGAGAATCTTAAAGAATCGTTCAAGAGTCCAGCCCTGCTCCTTTGAGCCCCCATCAATGTCTCCCTCCTTTAGACTACTATAACACTTGAAAAACAATGCCAGAAAAGCCAGGAGTTAACCACAATTATGCAGTTCGATTTGGCCTGGATACTGCAATGAGACTAAAAGTTCCTCATGTACTTTTCCTTTGAGATTATCTCCAATGTATGCTGTTTATATCTTGTTTGTACATCGTTGTCAGAGGAAGCTAGAAGGGGCAGGGGATGGATAGAGTCCTGGACCTGGAGCACGGGAGAACTGAGCTCAAATCCTGCCTCGGACACTTACTGCGTGACCTTGCGCATGTCCCTTAACTTCTGCTTGCCTCAGTTTGCTTATCTGTAAAATGGGATGATAACGGCACCTACCTAGCAGCGCTGTCGGAAGGATAAAATGGGCTGACAGCTAGCTGTTGCTTGTCATCGGTTAACTTCTTTCTGATTGTTTGCACGTTGTCCGCCCCGTCAGACTGTGCGCTCCGCGAGCGCAGGGGCCGTTTCTGCCCCTCTCTGCACCCGCAGCGCTCAGCGCAGGGGCCGGCGCACAGTAGGGCAGTCTTTGGCGGAGGGGTGGGGTCGGGGGCAGCGGCAGGCGCGGGCGGCCCAGCACGCGGGGAACGGGGGCTTCTCGGCCTGCGGACGCGGGTGACACTTCATCTCACCTGGAAGCCGGCCGCTGGGATCCCGGGGCCCATGGCCTTCTCCGGGAGGGAGGAGTGAGGCCCTTGCTGTCCGAGGCCCAGCGGACCTGAGGAGACCCGAAGGGCGGCCTCGCAGTCCCACGGCTCCGCTCTGGGCTCCTGCTGCGGGGGCTTAGCTGTTCTCAACCTATGCTGGCACCATTCCGTACCCCTCCATCCCCACCTCCGGCCAAACCCCAGGCTTCCTGGGGAGAGCGCGTGGGGCAGGGCCATGAGTGAGAGCCTAGAGAGCCCCGATGGGGTCAGCAAGAAGGGGCGAGGACAGGAGCGTGCTGAGCTCAGCAAACGCGCGGGCCCCACAAGGCTCCAGCTTCGTGGCTTCGTCCCGAGGTCCCTGGTGCGGGGCTGCCCCCGTACTCTGTCGGCCACCCGAGGTCCTCGCCTCCCACCACCTTTAGGGGCCCTCCCCCTCCTCACCCCCTGTACAGTTTGGCCCCGTCTTTCTCATCCTCCTTTCTATTTACACCACAAACCCCCCAACCCAAGGCTTCATCACCTTGGTCCCCCTTTCTCAAGTCTCTACCCTCTCCATCTAACTTCTACACAGACTGCTAAACTGGGTTCAAAGCCTGTCTAAACCTAGTCACTCCCCTGCTCCAAAAACTACAGAAGCTCTCTATGATCTCTCAGACAACATACAAAATCCTTTAGCTGTTAATGCTCTTCACAATCTGACTCCAGCCAACCTTTCAAACTAATTTACTCGTTGTCCTCTTTCGCACACTGTACAGTCCAGCTAAACTGGCCTGCCTACCGTCCTCACGCAGAATGCTCTCAGAGGACTCTGTCTACTAACTCCATCCCTTTGCACAAAGCTGTCGGTCCTCCTTGTCTGGATTTCACTCTCTCCTTACTGCTGCCTCAGCTATCCTTATCTTCAAAACTCAGCTTAAGGCCTCCTTCTATACCAACACTTTGCTGCTCCTCCTAGCTATTAGTGCTTTCCCCCCCACCCCCCAAAACCATGTCATATTTATTTTGTAAATGTGAGAAGTGGTGTGGGCTAGGTGCCAACCAGCAGCTCTGTAACTTAGCACCCAGTTCTAGGTCACAGTTCCAGGACAGACGGAGGAAGAGAACCTGTGCCAATGATTCAAGTTTGTACAGCATTCTCTCAGTTCTGTGCATTTCACTCTTCATTATTTCATGCAAGTCTTTCCATGTTTTTCTAAAATCAACCTGCCCATCGTTTCTTATATCACACTTGTTTGGCCATTCTCCAAATGATGGATATCCCCTCAATTCCCAGTTCTTTGCCACCACAAAGAGAGTTGCTATAAATATTTTAGAATATATAGATTCTTTTCCTTTTTCCCTGATCACCTTGGGAACAGATCTACTAGTGGTATTGCCGGGGCAAAGGGTATACACAGTTTTACAATTCTTTGGGCATAATTCCAGATAGCTCTCCAAAATGGTTGGATCACAGTTCCACCAACAGTACATTAGTGTCTCACTTTTTCACTTCTCCTCCAATATCTGTTATTTTCCCCTTTTATGATTTAAGCTGATCTGACATCAGCTAACCTAACCCTGGCCTACAGAGCTCCTACCCTACAGTTGAATCATAAAGAAAATGTACAAAAACTATTGTGAAGATGATTCCACTCACCATTGGCACATGGAATGTGTGCAAGCTCATGGACAACATGAAATCCAGTAGACTTGAAAGACGAATAGCTTTTGTTGCAAGAAAGCTCAGCAGGTATTGCATCCAAATAGCAGCCCTCAGTGAAACAAGGCAAGCCGGAGCTGGATCCATGTTTTTCTGGAGTGGTCACCGTGATGAGGAGCACCACGAAGCCAGTGTAGATTTTGAAATAAAATCTAATCAAGTGAACAAGCTTGCATGCCTCCCAAAAGGAGTGAACAACAGGTTCATGACAATGCAATTGCCACCTGTAGGAAAGTGCCACGCCACCATCATCAGTGTGTATGCTCCCACCATGATGAACCTTGATGAGGTCAAAGAAAAATTTCACAGAGGACCTGGAGACCCTCATCATCAACAGGCCAAAAAAGGACAAGCTTGTAATGCTAGGTGACTTTAATGCCAGAACAGGTGCAGACTATAAGATCTGGCAGGGAGTCCTTGGGAGAAAGAGTTGGAAATAGCAATGGTCACTTACTACTGGAAACTTGTGTATCTCATGACCTTCTCATCAGCACTGTCTTCCATTTACTTAAACACAATAAAGCTTCATGACCGTATCCTCACAACAAACACTGGCATTTAATCGACTATGTCATCGTAAGAAGAAATGACAGGATGCTAGAGAGGAAGGTGATGTAAAAGCCTCATTTCTCAAATATATAGGGGACTGAGCCAAATTTATAAAAATAAGAGCCATTCTCCAGTTGGTAAATGGTCAAAGGATATGAACAGGCAGTTTTCAGAAGAAGAAATCAAAACTATCAATTTGTTGTTCAGTTGTTCGGTTGTGCCCAACTCTTTATGACCCTGTGAACTTGTCCGTGGAGTTTTCTTGGCAAAGATGCTAGAGTGGTTTGCCACTTCCTTCTCCACTGTGTCCCCATTTTAGAGATGAGGAACTGAGGCAAATAGGGGGTGAGTGGCTTGCCCAGGGTCACACAGCTAGTAAGTGTCAAGTGTTTGAGGTCATATTTGAATCCAGGGCCAGTGCTCTATCCACTGCACCACCTAGTTGCCCCAGTGTAGTATTTTATATTAAGAAGATATACTAATGAGAGCAGCTGTATTGTGCTCTGGATAGAGCTCCAGGCCTGCAGTCAAGAAGGCCTAAGTTCAAACCTGACCTCAGATACATACTAGCTGTGTGACCCTGGGTAAGTCACTTAACCCTGTTTGCCTTGGTTTCATCATCTGTAAAATGAGCTGGAGAAGGAAATGGCAAACCACTCCAGTACCTTTGGGAAGAAAACCCCAAACAGGATCATGAAGAGTCGGACACAACTGAACAACAAGAAAAACTCATGAAAGGATACGTAATTTTATAAACTTCCCAAAAAGCAGAATTTAAAATGGATCTGGGATTTTTCTTCTCTCCCCTCCTTCCTACCCCTGTCCCCAAACCTAACTGAGCTTGTCGTAACCTGGTAAGTCTATCTGAAAGTAGGGGGCCCAAGCCAAACTCCAAGAGGAAAGGAGCGGGGGTGGATGTCAAAGAGAAGGTCACACTCTTTGGGCTGTTCCATGGAAGGAGAAAGGAAGAAGTGTCCCCCCCCCTTTTCCTTTTGGGAGGAAGGGGTGAAAGAGTGAGCCGCTAAGTGAACTTTGACTCCACAGTGACACCTGCTGGTTTTAGAAGTAAAAAAAAATTCCTGCCAATTAGAGCTGTCCAGAAGAGCTGTCCAGTGTCCCCAGCAAGTCTGGGGAGCACTTTGGGGGGATGAGGGTGGGTGTATCAGAAGCAGCAAGCAGACAAAGGCCAACCCCTCGGGTTACCCTAGAGGCAGTAATTGCCCCCGGGGAGCTGGCTTGTTGATCCTGGTGGGAGGTGGTGACGTCACCTTGGAAGGGCAGGTACAGGAAGACAGACTCTCGGATGAAACGTGGAGAGACGTGGGCTGTTCTGAGGACCAGACGGAGGGAGGAAGGTACTGAGGAAACTGACCAGACGACGACAATAATTAGCATTATTAGTAAAATGATTAGGATTATTAGTGAAAGATTATAGTGTAATATCAGGATTAGTATAACAGTATTATTAGCAATAATCATTAGTAGTGAAATATTAAAATAACTGGCATTTACACGGGACCTTAAATCCCCAAACGTTTTGCTTACTTCATCATCATCATCATCATCATTTCCATTGATGCTCCCCCACCCCGCTCAGTCATTATCCCCATACTACAGTGAAGGCACTGAACCTTACAGAGGTCAAGTGACTTGGCCAGTCCCCCAGCCTGATTCAGAGGAGGGATTCGGACCCTAACCCTAACCCTAAACCTTCAGATTCCAAGGACAGCTCTCTCCGGTGAAGCTAACACTTATAATTTGCCTAAAACCAGCCGTATTCCTGGCACCCGTGGACCCCTTGCCCACCTCTCAGTAGTAGCCCCTTTAGCCTTGTGCCAACTCAGAGCCTGCAAGGCTCTTAGAGACCCTCACATCTCCAGCGCCAGCCTCCGCTCTTTGGGCATGCGCAGAAGCCCTCCGCTGCCTCAGGACTACATTTCCCAGAAGTCGCTGCTGGACACGCACCCTTCCCAGAAGTCCCGGGAGGGTGGTTGCCACAGAAACATCCTCCTGCTGAGTTGGGGATATCCGGAAATGCCCGCTCCGGCTAGGGGGGACCCCAGGTTTCCGTTCCCGTCTTCTCCCTTTTTTTTTTTTTTTTAGGCAATTGGGGTTAAGTGACTTGCCCAGGGTCACACAGCTAGTAAGTGTCAAGTGTTTGGTCTGAGGCCGGACTTGAACTCAGGTCCTCCTGACTTCAGGGCCGGTGCTCTATCCACTGCCACCCAGCTGCCCCTCCCGTGTTCTCTTTGTACCGGGTCCTTCCCGGCTGGACCTCTGTCAAGGTGAGTGTCCGTCCCACAGCTCCCCGGGGACCCAGGCGTCCTGACCCCCGCCGCGGCCGTGACCAATGCCCGGGGTCCTCTCTGCCCCTCGGCCTGCTCCCCTTCTCCCTCTCCCCCCCACCCACCCCCCAGGTTTAGGCTTTATCTCCCGGACTTGTGCCCAGGCCTTAGGCCGACCCCCACTGCGTCCCTGCTTCGCTCCCGGAGGAGCTGGGCACTGCCTGGTCCGGGGCTGCAGCCCTCCCCTCGCTCAGCAGCACAGCCCGCTCGTTTGGCCTGTCCTAACCCTCTGGCCTGTGGGTTGGCACTGTCAGGGGGACAGCCCTTAGCAGGGCAAGTTTGGAGGAGCTCCTCATGCTCAGCACCGACTTTCCTCTGGTAAAAGCACGGGATTTGAGGTCCAGCCTCGCTAAACTAATCCAGGGGCCTAACCCTGGATTAGGCCTAACCCTAACCCTAACTGTGCAGACCTTGGGTAAGCTGGGAAACCTCTCTGGGCCTCAGTTTCTTCGTGTATCAAAGGGGGCATCTGGATTAGACGATCAGATCTCTGAGCCCCCTGACACGACCCTAAATCTGTGATCCTGCGATTTCTGCAGAAGCCTCCAAGTGTCTGGTCCTGCTTTCGGGAGATGTAAGGAAATGCCAGCCTTCCTCATGTCTCCTTTCTCCTCCTCAGCCGCCTTCTGAAGACTGTTGTTTCCTAAAGGGTACGATGATCGGGACAGCCAGCGTCCAGGTAAGTGGGAGTTTCTGCCTTTACTGAAGTGAATTCTCAAGTCGCAGACACATATCTTTATAATATGAATGGAACGGTTAGGAGAGAGATCTAGAGTTGCAAAATAATTCGACCGTCTCAATAAAAAAAATTCGTAAACCATAGAATCATATGTCTAGCTCTGGAAAGGATCTTAGAGGTCATCTGGTTTGACCTCATTTTACAGATGTAGAAACAGGCTTAGAGAAGTTAACGCCACTCGGAAAGGGGTGCAGGTGTGGATTTTAAACACAGGTCCCATGCCTTTTCTCTGAGATTATAGTTGTTTGCATGTACTTGTTTGCATGTCGTATCACCCATTAGACTGTACACTCCTCGAGGATAGGGCTGGTGTTTTTGTCTTTCTTTGATTGATGGGCTTTGAATCTCCAGTTCTTAAGCACAGTACCTGGCACATAGTAAGTGCTTCATAAAAGTTTGTTGATTGACTCACTTGAGTGGTGATGGGAGGCAAAAGCTTAAAAGGAGGAGGCACAGAGTTATGGATGCCAATAGGGCAAAGAGCCTCGACTTCTGTCACAATCTCCTGTTTGTCTCCTGAGAGGCTGGTACCATATTTCAGCATCTGTTTCTCCACAGGTGGGCACCTATCTATCATGTGATGCTGTTCCTGTGGGTCTTTGCTTTCACTTTCTCCCCAGCAGAAACTCAAAGCTAGGGATTTTGCTCAATTCTCCCTTTAATGCATTACATTTTGAACATTCTTATTTAGCTCCATTTAAACCAAAAGGCCCAAACACCGCGTAGCACAAGAGGCCCTGGATAGCATTTGTATGAGCGTAAGGTTCCCCCTTTGCAGAAGAAATGGCAAACCACTCCAGTATCTTTGCCCAAGAAAGCCCCAGATGGGGTCATGAAGAGTCGAACATGACTGAAAAACAACTGAACAATAACAAGGTTCCAGCTAAGTCCAATCTCCCTATATCCCTCTCTGTTTTCTCTTTATTTAGGGTGAAATTTGGTTAGAATTATGTTAAAGAATAGCCAAAATTATCCTCTAATACTATTAAAGACCATCCTAGCAAATACTGTTTTCCTTTGACAAATAAATCACAGTTGGGATTAAAGCTGATAGTTTTCCTTAATATTCATACAATTAACCAAACAGTGCTATCTATATCTTCTCATCAACTTAATAGAGCCTTTCATTGACACCTGGAATTTTTTCTCCAGACTAGTTCTGACAGAAGATATCTCCTAAGGGCTTTTTCCTCCTGACAGTATCAACCCACTGGCAAAAGAGAGCTCGACATCTGCATCTCTTAAGCAGGAGAGTTTGGATTTTAAAGGGATTTTGATAGATAAAATGGGCTTATTTTCTAGTGAAGCAAGAAGACTCCTTTTTTGACCCAAGAACCTTTAGTGTTCATAACTTAAGAGGACAGCCCTGACCTCTGATCAGATTCAGGGCTCCTTGTCCCCACAGGTTGGAGATGAGTTACAACATTACATTTAAAGGTCCATAAGTGGGACAAGGGAACTCTTAGTCCTTTAGTGGGGTGGGGAAATTCATTCACTGTCCACTTTTCCCTTCAAGAGAATTTTCATCCCTGAAAGACTTCAATAGTATCTGTAGCATCTTCATGACTCTTGTCATATTGAATATTGCTGGGGTTTTGGGTTCAAGATAGAGGACTGGGATTCCTTCAAGACCTTCAGGTGAAAGGAGATCAGGACAGGTGAGTCGGAATTCCCCTGGCTTTCAAAGGCTACAGTCTTCAGGAAAGTAGGTGACAGGATGTCATTCTGAGGTCTTACCAGATAGGCCTTTTAAAGCCTTTTTATCAACCAAGTTACCTTATTGTGCAATCTAGATTCTTACTACTCTGTGTTTTGAAGTTACAGTTTCTGGGTGCCTACATTGGCTACGAATTTTGTCACCATGAAAGCGTTCAGGGCATTGCTTGGACTTTTATGGTTTTGGGAACGTGGCACTTCTCAATTTAACCTCTAAAACAACAAGATAGACTTAGCAAAACTGCATAGAACCCAATTGCTTTTGTGTACTTAGGAGTACTTACCTGGTTCTAAATTAAGAGTACCATTTGTTGGGGACTTAACTTGAGCAGACTATAATATATGGATGACTTTGAGTGATGGGGCAGGAATATTGGTAAGTTAACATCAAGTAAAGAATGCAGTATCCAGCACGTGCTCCAGTATTTGACTCAAAGTACTCAGTACCCAGCACATTTTGAAAGATAGCCCTTCTACTTCTAGTTAACTTCAGATCCCCCCCAAAGTACATGTGAGAGAAGATCAGGGTGAGCAGGAGTGTATTGAATATTTCAGGGATCAGTGACCTTCAAGGATGTGGCTGTGGAATTTTCCCAGGAGGAATGGAAACAATTGGATGTTGTTCAGAGGAACTTGTTTAAAGATGTGATGTTGGAGAACTACAGGAACCTTGTCTCCCTGGGTAAAGACAAACTTCCCTTTGTGACTTGGAATCTGCTGGCTGGGGTGACTCTGTGCTCTTGCTTTCCAGGAGCCAGGGGGTATCTAGTGTTAGCCCATTTTTGCCCTGGTAGGCTGAGATATTTTAAAACAATTGTAATATGAGGAGATCCTTAACTCCTTCAGAACCAAGAAAGAGCACGGGCCAGAACCCTGCTCCCAGGTGTAAGGTCTTTTCTTTGTACAGATGGAAATCCACAGCTTTGAGGTCCTAGCTTTGAAGCTGTACCTTCCCCATTCTTCGTTCCACTGCATTAAAATACCAGGGCAGCTATGTGAAAATGAGAAAGATGTTCCATTCAAGAATTGAGTCATATGAGCTAATTTTCTTTTTGAGCCCCAGTTTACTCTGTGACCCTGTAACACAGTGCTGAACAGCCTTCAGAGGTCCCCTGTTCTCCTCTGCCGCCCGTCCTTCCTAGCACACCTTCTTTTCCCAAAAGTGGAAAAAGTTGAGATTGCATTCTTAGATGGCTCTGTTCAAAGAACGTTCCCATTTCCCCCCTCAGGACTTTCAGTTGATAAACCAGATGTTCTCTTCTACTTGGAGAGAGGAGATACGCCCTGGATAATAGAGCAGGAAGTCCTAAGGAGCACCTACCCAGGTGAGTAGAGTCCGTGGGAGTCACTGAGGAATAGTGAACTATTCCTTTGAGGAGATAACCCTTTGAAACTTTGGATCAGCAGACTTCCTCACAGTTTCCTAGGGTCAAGGGGAAGGTCTGACTCTGAGCTTTCTCCTACATACTCCTTGTAAATACTCATTTTCACTTTTGCAAACCACTTTCTATAGGATCACAAAATGTTAGATCTGGAGAGGAACTAATCTGTCATCTCTAGATTTTAATTTTATAGGAGAGGAAACTGAGGCCCACGGAGATAAAGTAAGAAACAATCCCAGGACCCTCGAGTTGTAAAGAACCTCAAAGGCCTTATCTTCCAACTCAAACTTAAGTGATTTTTTTTCATCTTTTTCCATCTTACCTGGAGCCTCTAATCCAGTTGGAGAAAGACCTCCAGTGAGATGTAACTCACTGCCTCCTGAGGCCTTCACTTCCACTTCTGGATTGCTCTAATTATTTAGAAATTTTTCTCTATATCAAGTGTAAATTCACTTCTTTTTCACTTCTACCCATTGCCCCAACTTCTCCCTTTGGGAGGCGACTACAGTAAGTCTCGTCAAGCTTCACATACTTGAAGACTGTCCCATCTCCCCATCACTCTCCTCTCCAATCAACATAAGCCATGCTCTGGAGCTCCTTCACTGCCGTGGTTTCCCCATCTACCTTGTCTACTCTCTGCTTCATCCATGTCCTTCCTTACAGCTCAGAGGTTGCCTAAGGCCACCCAGCTTGCACGTTATTGGCATTGTAACTTGAACCTATATCTTCTGACGTGAGCTAGGAGCTCTCCCATTTCCAGACATATCTCTACCCCTCCTCACATCCTGTCTCAGAGAAAAGTGTTCTTTGTCTCAGACACTAACCCTTTCTCTTGTACTCTGGTTCCAAGTCTTTCCTGCCTTGTCCCCTCCACTGTAATCCTTTATCTTTTACAATGTAATTCAAGCCAGCAAAAGCTTATTAAGTACCTACTGTGTTAGGCCCCGGGGCCACAAAACAAAAATGAAAAATGATTTCTGTCGCTAAGGAGCCTATCATTCAAGGTCAGCTATCCACTGCATCCCAGGCCATCACTAGTCATCCTGACTTTGGACTTGCCATGGGACTTCCATGACTCTGGAAGAGAGAGTGAGGCTGACGATTTTGTGCAATTCTGCTTCACTTAAATCCAGTTCACCCATGAGTCAAGGTATCACCCATGATGTCATTGGTCCTCTTTGAAAATAAAGGACAAAACAACAACAGCAATGTAAACGTGTGTAAAATGCATATGAAATAAATGTTGTCATGTGTGGAAGATAGGTTATTACTGATGAGAACAGAAGGCAGGTAGACCATGTAGGCGACTAATGAAATAGTTTAGACAAGAGGTAATGAAGGTCTGATGCATCTCTAGGGTGTAAGTGTAGAAAAAGAGAGGTGGTTGTGAGTGTAGAGAAGGAGAAAATGGGAGAAACATGTCAGCATAATTAATGAGACTTGATAAATAGGTAGATATAGTGGAATGAAGGGAGGAATCTTGGATGACTCTGGGGGAGTGGAATCAAGGAGAAACCCTTATCCCAATCCCACTGGTATCAAGTCCTCTTCGTACCTCCCCTTTCCACCCCCGTTCACTCCTGGAAATTACTTTGTACCGCCTTATTGGGGTGCGTGTTCTTTCCTTCGATAGAGAGTAAGTTTTGTGAGGGCAGGAATGGTTTTATTTTTCTCTTCATTTCCCTAGAGCTTGGCTCGTAGTAGGGAATGATGAATAAATGAATGAAATGGAGAAGTTTGGGACTGGAAAGAGTTTGAGGAGAATTATAATTTGTTTTATTCTTGATATGTTGAGTCTCAGATGCTCATGTGCTCTCCAGGTGAAGATGCCTAGCAGACAGTTGGTGATGTGGGACTAGAGTTCACTTGTGAGATCAGGGTTGGACATAGAGCTTTGAAATAATTGAAATCTTTATCCAAATGATTGAATGTAGCTCCTTGTTACCTCAAAGAGAAATTATAAGCTTTTCTGTCTGGCATTTTAAAGCCTTTTATAATCTGGATTTCTACTTACTTTTCTAGACTTATTTCCCATTATTCTCTTTTATGCACTTTTCATTCTAGCAAGATTGGCCAACTGCTAGCTGTTACCTGAACTCAACTTTCCATCTTCGTGCCTTTGTATAGGTTCTCCTCCATCCCTAAAATCAGTGTCATGATTTTATCAGTCTCAGAAGCCCAGGCTTCCTTCAGGCTCCAGTTCAGGTGCCATCTTCTGAAGCCTTCCTCTCCTCTCTGGCCTCTGTAGAGCTGTCTCCCTGCAGAAAATACTTTGCATTTACTTAACTGTTGTTGTGATTATTCAAATACTAAATTAGATTATGATTGAATCAATTTGGATTCCCACCCGCCATGCTTATGCATTGCACATGGCTTGTGTGAGTCCACACGTTACGCTGGAGGCCTTCCTCCCTCTTGTTTTATACCATGAGGATACCAGTGAAGCTCTCTGAGGTTGCCCACCTGGCATCCCTCACCCTCACCATCTGACCAGCCAGGCTTCTCTTTCCATTATGTATTTCCTTGATAACATCCTTCACTCCTCTTCTTCCACATTCCTCGTTTGTTATATGCTATAGCTCAAGCCATCATCCACACCTCCACTGCCCTCTTTGTGTTACACATTTTCATTCTTTGCAGACTGTGGTACTCCATGCCTTATAGCCATACAACACCAGGAGAGTGTTGGTATTAAAAAAGGTAGGCTTTTGTTGCTGGAAAGTGTTTGGGGTTGTTGAAGGAGGTTTTCAGTGCCCTGAAGGTAATCCAGGCTGTTTTCTTCTTCATGCTCAACTCAATCTTCTCCATGGGTCCAACGTACCCATTTGTACTGTCTGCCCCAGATATATACACGGATGGCCACCTGGGTGTCATAATCTGACCATCCAGTTAGTCTTCCCTGTTGGGATGGCAAGGCTGAACTCTTATGAGTAGTTACGGATTTCTTTCTGGAGGCTTTCTGCAAGGTTCCAGAGCTTAATGGAGCCATCTGGGATCCCCATGTGGTACCCAAGGGAAGATGTGCAACAGGCATGTGGAGTTCACATATGAAACCGGGCCTGGATCTAGAGCCTTGAGAGTCATCTTGGTAATTGAATCTGGAGGGGTGACTACCTATTACATCCTCCAAGCTTTGAAATGTCTAGTGTGTCAAACCTTTCGTAGTCTGGCTCCCCACCGCGTCAAGAGTTAAGTAAACACAAAGTGACCTCAGAGACGACAGAGCGTGAAGAGTCCAGGAGGACCAGGCAGGGCTTCCTGTCGCAGGTGGCACCTGAGCTGCGGCTTCTAGGAGGTGGAGTTCAGGAAGGCATGGATTCCAGGCACGGGGAGAAGCTAGAGGAAAGCACAGAGGTAGGAGATGGGAGGCACGGAGCAGGCCGGGTGCGCGTGAAATCAGTGTGCAGAATTGCTGGCAGGAGCATCTGGGGGCGCTCCCTCTTCCCAGTGAGCCCCAGGCCGTCCCAGGGGATCACGTACAGGCCCTGGGAGTCAGGATGACCCTGGTGTGCGACCCCAGGCAGGCCCCTCAGCCTCTCTGAGCTGCAGTTTCCTCAACTGTGAAATAGGAAGAATGGGAATATCTACGTCCCAGGGTTTTTGAATCAGTCAATAAATGTTAAGTGCCTACTATGTGCCAGGCGCTGTGCTCAACACTAGGGATACAAAAAGAGACAGAAGACAGCCCCTGCCCTCAAGGAGATTACAGTCCAATGGTGGAGACAGCATGCAAACAGATATGTGCAAAGCAAGCTATATGCAGGATAAATAGGAAATAATTAACAGAAGGAAGGCCCGGGACTAGGAAGGACTGGGGCAGGCTCCCTGTAGAAAGTGGGATTTTTAGTTCAATTTGAAGGAGGCCAGGAGGTCAGCAGCCAGGACGGAGGATGGAGAGCGTCCCAGGGCTGGGGGACAACCAGAGGGAATGGCCAGAGCTGTGAGCAGGAGGGTCTTGTTCCTGTAACAGCCAGGAGGCTCAAAGAGCCCACGTTAGGGAGTAAGATGTAGGAAGACTGGAAAAGTAGGAGGGGACCAGGTGAGGAAGGGCTCTGAATGCCAAACACATTTCGAACTTGCTCCTGGAGGCAACAGGGAGCCACTGGGATTTACTGAGTTGTGGGTGACACGCCTGGACCTGTGCTTTAGGAAAATCCCTTGTGGAGAGGATTCAATAAGATAATCTATTCAGAGTGGTTTGTAAACTAAAACACTATGTAAACATTGCTATTATTGTTATTAAGTTTGGATTTCCTCCATCCAGGGATAGATGCCTCTAATGAGCGTGTCTCTCTCCCTGTTTTGAGACTCACCAGAGTGTCTCAGAGCAAGGCTCTGTTCTCTCTTTCAAGGAATCATGAAAGCTTTTGATTTATCAATAGGGAGACCCCTTGTTGGGAGGGAGACTCCAAGGAAGCGTTTTGCTCCAAGTCCCGTGCTTCTTCCTAATTAGCAAGCAATAAGCAGACTGAGACCTGGAATTCTTTGTGTCGTCCCCTGGCGCGGCGCTGAAGATGTGTTCTGGTATTGAGCATCATCTGTACAAAGCTGCTTGCTTGTTCCCCGTGAATGCTTTTCTTGAAGGCGCCTGTGATAGGTGTGTAGAAAATTCTCATTAAGATTTTGTGTAGATAGGAAAGTAATCATACAGAAAGGTTATGGGTGTTCTTGATTAAAAAAATCCCGAGATTTTGGCCTTGCCTCCTGAAACTTCCCCTCCTTCGTGTACCGTATGAATTAATACCTCACAGCTATGTTACTCCATCATCAGTTTCCTCTTCAACTCAGCTCTGCACTGGATCTTCTCCATGACGGTGGTCAACTTCTTTTTTTTTTTTTTGGTGAGGCAATTGGGGTTAAATGACTTGCCCAGGGTCACACAGCTAGTAAGTGTCAAGTGTCTGGTCTGAGGTCGGATTTGAACTAAGGTCCTCCTGACTCCAGGGGCGGTGCTCTATCCACTGCACCACCCAGCTACCCCCAGTGGTGAACTTCTTTAGTGAACATACATTTCCTTATTTTAGGCCTTGTTTGATGTTCATGAAGAGAGTGTCATTGAATGAGGTTATCACTGTTGTTATAGCTTTAAAAGATTCTTGAATAATTTTGATGTGTGGATGGGAGAGACCTAGCTGTCCTAATATAACTTGTAGGCTCCATCAACAGAGGCATAGTGTTCAGATTCCAGTGATAGGACTACTCTACTCCATTCTGCCCAGACCACATTTAGAGTTTTTTGTTCAGTTCTGGACACCATTTCAAAGACGTGAACCAAAGGCATGAGAATGGTGTGGGGCCTGGGGACAATTTCAAAATCTGTCACATAAAACTAGGGACAATGTGCTTGTTCCCAAAAGCAGTACTGCCAGAGGTGGGCCCATGCAGCAGCACCAGGAGGGATCATGGCATCTGCAGCTAAAAGAGACATCAGAGGGTCAGTCCAACTGATTAGGAAGCAGGCCTAGAAAGGTTAATTGACTGAACAACAACGGTTGTATGAGCAGACTCTTTGTTCATACAGCTCTTGATATCCACAGGAACTTTGTAGCCCTCTGAACGTGAGCATATCTCCCTAGTTCTGTACTTGTATAATTCTGAATGCAGGATGTCAAAGTTTTAGACTACTGTTCCAGCCTGTTGAGCAGATTTAAAATTTTGATTCAGTCGTATGGTAAATTAGCTATTCCTCATAGCTATGTGTCATCTGCACAATTGATGGATTTTCCGTATTTTCTTGGATGAACACTTTAGATGATATTGATAGAAGCATTGAATTATCTAGAACCCTGAATCATAGTGGTGGAGACACATTTGTCTCCTGCAGATGGCTTCTCCTGGTCCTCCCAAGTATTAGCATCACCCTCTCCAAGGTGACCTTGCATCTACTCTATATTGGCCTTGTATGTATTGATTCATATCCATTGTCTTCACTATTAGAATGTGAGCTTCATGGGTAAAATGGTTGGTGCAGGAACAAACCAGAACTAACCCCAAACCCATTTAGGAACCAACGAGGCTTTGTTGAGTTCTCCAGTAAGGGAGCCCCACCCTCACAGTCAGAGACTCCCCAAAGGAACGAGAGGACAAAGCTTATATAGGCTTCGGTTTAGACAGGAGGTAAATTGGCTCTGGAGTTCCTTAGAACTGGGCAGAGTGCTTGCAGAGCAGGAATGGTATCCCTTGATTGAACAGGGCCAGTTGCTGGGCTAGGAACAGGAAAGACTCTCCTTTAGGGCAGCTATCTCTTTTAGCCCCCCCGCCCAATGGATAGGACCGTCCTGTAAGGAAGCTCAAAGACAGGGTGGGGGCTGCAGCGCAAGCAATATGATCCCCATCCTTCCCCCATAAAAGTTTGGGAAGTAAGGTGACTTAACGTGTTCGCCTACCTGGGGAAGCTGGGTTGTACAGTGGATAGAGCACTGAGCCTGGAGACAGGAAGATCTGAGTTCAAATCCAGCCTCAGATACTTCTAGCTGCGTGACCCTGGGCAGATCACGTAACCTTTGCCTTTTTCCTCATCTAAAAAAAGGAGATAGTAACACAGTCTTTCTCCTAGGGTCGTCTTGAGGATCACATGTGAAAACGTTTGTAAAGTGCTCGGCATAGTGCCTGGCACATAGTAGGTGCTGTACAAATACTAACTCCCTTTTCCTGCTCCTCCCCTCTACTATTACCTTCATTTTGTCCGAAAAGGTAGCTTAGGAGATTGTATCAAATACTGTGCTGAAAGCTAGATACATGTTGTATGCAGTGTGTTCTGATCGACCATCTAAGGTGTCAATTAAGAGCATGAAGGAATTTTTTTTTTCCTTTGGACAAGGGTTTATTCTTAATGTACCTATGCTAGGTCTTACTGATCAAGACTTTCATTTATAACTGCACATAAACCATCTCTTTTACTGTAGGTTATGGAATCTTGGCAGAAATTAGCATCAGGCTTGTCAGTCTGTCATTTCCAGATTCAACCTGTTTGTTTTTCCTGAAAATTCAGATATTTTTCTAAAGCTCATCAACAGTAATTCTGTGATCATATTTTTTCTAATACCCTAATGTGTAATTCATTTAGTCTTAGATACTTGAACTCATTTAAAGCATTAAGATGCTCTATTACTATCTTCTCACATATCTTAGGCTTCAATTTGTTGTAAACAGTGTTCTGTCATTTGTATATTATTCATCTTTGATGGATGAGACAACCTAGAGATTAACAAAATTATAACAATAGCTAGCATGTACATATTGCTTTACATTTGCAAAATATCTTATATTTGTTATCCTTTTTGATCCTCACAACCACCATGTTGTTCTGTTGTTCCACCTCTGTGTGGGATAGCTTCTATTATTCCCATTTTACAGATGAGGAAACTGAGGGTGAAGGAGGTAAAATAACTTTAACACAGCTACTAAGTGGCTGAGACGGGATTTAAACCCTATTCGTTATGCCACCTTGTTACCTCAGCACAGAGATTATTGCATATTGACACTGTTTTCTTTTTTTTTTTTTTTTTTTCAGTGTGCCTTAAGCCAGGCACTAGGTGTGAAACAATGGAGGCAATTCCCAGGCAAGACATTTCTGTTGGAAAGCTATCCAAGGAACAACTTAAGAAGCATGGAATCTGTAATTCCAAATTTGGAAAAGGCTGGGAATGTGATATTAGATTAGAATACCAGGAGAGCAGTCATAAAAAACAGTCCCAGCAAGTTATGATCAACCACAGAAATACTTCTACTAAGTTTAATGCCAATATATATAACAAATTTGGAATAGGCTTCGGTCTGGGCCCAGTCTTGGTTCCACATCAGAGAGTTCATATGGGACAGTGTCTGCAGAGATGTGATGCACGTAGAAAGAACTTCAAACAGTGTTTGGATGAAAGTAATCACATTGGAATCTTTTTTGACAAGAAGCTTTGCAAGTGTCATCAATCAATGTAGGGAGGCATTCAGTTGCCATTCAGACATTATTCAACATCATAAGAAAGATACTGAAGAAAATTCAAATAGATGTTATGAATGTGGGGAAGTGTTCAGTTGCCGATCTTGTCTTATTCTACGTTGGGGAGTTTAGATTGAAGAAGAACCCACTGAGTATAATGAACGTGGTCAGTCCTTTAGTTGGCATCAGCATATTACTGAACAGAAAAACATTCTGATGGGAGAGAAACACTTTAAATATAACAAATGTAGGAAATTGTTTAATCATCCTAGATACCTTGCTAACCATAAGAGAAGTCATACTGGAGAGAAACAGTTTGACTGTAGCAACTGTGGGAAATGTTTTACTCAGGAGACCTTACTAAACATAGGAGACTTCGTACAGAAGAGAAATCCTTTAAATATAATGGATGTGGCAAATCGTTTAGCCGGAAGGAAAGGCTTACTACACATGAGAGGATTCATACTGGAGAGAAACACTTCGAACGTAATGAATGTGGGAAATCCTTTAGCTGGAGGCAACAGCTTACTACACATAAGAGAATTCATATTGGAGATACATCTTTTCAGTGAAGTTAGAAGTACCTCTACCAACAGTTGAGGGAACACTGAGTTTGGATTTAGAGAGAGGACCAGAATTCAAAAATCCTGCTCTGTCACTTACTTGTGATATGCGACAGGTCATTCAACCTCTCTCGGCCTCAGTTTCACTACTTGTAAAATAAGGAAGTTGAATTAGTTGATCTCTAAAATCCCTTTCAAGCACCAAAATTTATGATCTCAGAATACGGGCAGTCCTTTAGCTAGTGTCATTATTGAAAGAATTCATACCTGAAAGAAAGACTTACTATATTAATTGTGAAAAGTTCTTTAGATATCATTGATGCCTTAGTAAACATAAAAGTATTTGTATAGGTGGGAGAAAGCCTTTGTAGAGACCAGTAGTTTTACTGACTTGTGAATCACCTCAAAATGACATTTTTCACCAAGTGTGTAGAACTTCTCTGTGTTAAAACATATGCTGCATTGCTCACTTTTACTTTGCTCTTTAAATTTCTATATTGCAGGATAGTATTTCTTTTAACTCCTGGCTTTCTCATCAAAAATAAGGAAGGGATGTACCACATGCCCTGAGTTCCTGAATCTTTAATTGTCCAATGTGCAAGGGTAACTAGGGAGAATTGCATCTGGAAACACACAGAAAGGGCCAAGTTCTGAATTACACACTCAGGTATAAGCTTCCGTCCTGTGTTAAATAGCTTCCTTCAGAAGAACCCAACTGTGTCTGTAGTTTTCCATTAAGTCCCTGAGGGCATAAAAACCTCTCTCCTGACTGGGTGAGGAGGCACACAGCATATGGTATAGTGTTCCTGGTTGCCACTGGTGCATTAGTGATTTTATCAATGTTGCCTATTGCATGGGTACAACCTTAGGTTCCTAGGGTCTGGAGTCACATCCACTCTTCAGGCTACAGGTCCGTGGCTTACAGTAAATGGCACTTATAGTATGTTGATTAATGAGCATTTTGATTAATGCCAAAAGTAAATCCTGATACATTCCATAACTGCTTCTAGTGTTATCACTACATTACACAATTCAAACTGAAATGATGATTGACTTATCCATACAGTTACCATACCCTTTGTTACCATTTTGTGAAAACCTTTAGCAATGACTTTTGCCTTAACATTGTAGAGTTTATGCTGGAGAGAAACTCTGAGTGCAGTGACTGGTTAAAGTCTTCAGCCACAACTCCCATCTTACTCTACAAAAGAGCATTCACAAAATCTGTTTCAGAGAATCTGAGGACATCAAGTAGAACCCAGACCTGACCAATTAGCATTGCTTTTCACTGGATGGTGATGTTAATATGGCCATGTGGTCTCTCCTTGGAAGGGGAATCATCATTAGAAAATTTTTAGATAGCTGTAATTGTCAGGAAGCTTTTCCTTACATCAAGCTTTACTGTCTTTCCACAACTTCCATCCATTGTAACTATTGCTTTTGATTCTGTCCTCTGGGGCCAACCAAAAAAAAAAAAAAAAAAGAAAAAGTCTTTTTTTGTCATACATCCCACCTCTTCGCACTCTACCAGTAGCTTTAACAGATCCTGATAAGAAGTATTTTCCAGCTTACTCACCATCCTGGGCACTGTCTTGTGGATGTACCTTAGCTTGTAGTTTCTAAAATATGATGGTTAGAACTGAACACAGCACTTCAGATGTGGTCTTACAAAACAGAACTATCAGCTCCTTTTTTCTTGGCCCTGTTATTTCTTTAAAATGTAGCCTAGTATACCATTTTACTTATGTGTGAATAGAAGAGGACAGATGTGCGAGATATTGAAGAGATAGAATTGACAGGACCTTGCAACAGACTGGATATGGGCATTGAATGAAAGAAGATCTGATGATCAACCAGCAATCATTCATTAAACACCTATTATGTGCCGTGCACTGTGCTAGAGATGCAAGTTCAAAGGATAAAACAATCTACTCACCAAGCTTACATTCTAATGGGAGGCTCTTAGGTTGTAAACATGGATGATGATGCCCTTCAGAGAAATAGGGATCTAAGGGGAAAGGTAATGAGTTTTTTTTCAGACATGTTGAGTTTCAAGTGTCTTTTGGATATCCAGGTGATGTCCAGAGGCAGTTACATGGTGCAGTGGATAGAGCAGCAGAGCTAGAATTGTAAAGATCTCAGTTCAAATCCAAACTAAGACACTTGGGGCAGCTAGGTGGCGCAGTGGATAGAGCACTGGCCCTGGAATCAGGAGGACCTGCGTTCAAATGCAGCCTCAGACACTTGATACTTACTAGCTGTGTGACCCTGGGTAAGTCACTTAACCCCGTTTCCTAGCCAAAAAAAAAACAAAACCCACAAACAAAGACACTTAATAGCTGTGTGGCTCTGAATAAGTCACAACTTCTATCTCAGTTTCTTCATCTGTAAAATGGAGATAATAAAAGCACCTATCTCCCAGGGTGTTTGTGAGGATAAAATGAAATAATGTTTATAAAGCACTTTGCGGACCTTAAAATGCTCTGTAAATGCTTGTTAGGTCAAGCAGCCGTTGAAAATGCCTAAGGAACTGAGAAGAAATGATGACGGTGAACTGCATAGAGATGGTATAGCCTGGTACAGTGGGAGGAGAGGTGAATCTAATCAGAGGACCTGGCTATACCTTCTACTACTGTGTAACCACGGATAGCTCTCTTAACATGTTAGGACTTAACTTTCTTATTTGTAAAATGAAGAAGTTGGACCAAGTAATTCACAGCTTTAAATCTGTGATTAGTGGCCATGAGGCAGCAAAAGGACATTTTATAAGGGAGATTCTGCAATTAAATAGGTATGGACAATATGATTTGAAGAGGGACAGGGTACTTACATGTAGTGAGATCAGAAATGGTTTCCAATAGGAAGTACCTATAGGAGTTTTGAAAGTAATGAAACAACCAGTATTGGGCCCAGTGGGGCTAGGGCATCTCCCCTTTCCCACTAAAGGGACCTCCACTCTGGGCTCATACTCAAAGTTGAGGTTCGTTCCAAAGCAGATCTGGCTCATAAAAAGGTGTTAGGGTTTTTTCCTTGAATCCTGCCACCTCACATCCCCATCTCAGAATTTTAGGGAGAATTGCTTTTAAAAAATAATAACTAGCATTTATGTACCACTTAAGGCTTGCAGAGCATTTTGCAAATGCTATCTCATATCCTGACGAGAACCCTGGGAGCTATGTGCCGCTATTATCCTCATTTTTCAGATTAAGCTATTGAGGTTGGTAGAAGTTAAGTGCCTCACTTAGGGTCACACAACAAGTGTCTGAAGGGAGGATTTTGAACTTGGGTTTTCTTGACAGCACAGAGTGCTGGGCCTGGAGTCAGGAAGACTCATCTTCCTGAGTTCAAATCTGGCCTCAGACACTTACGAACTCTGTGTCTCTGGGCAGGCCACTTAACCCTGTTTGCCTCAGTTTCCTCATCTGTAAGATGAACTGGAGAAGGACATGGCAAACTTCTCCAGCATCTTTGCCAAGAAAACCCCAGTGGGGTCATGAAGAGTTGGAAACAGTTGAACAACATTTCTTTCTTTTCTTTCTTTTTTTTTTTTTGCCTTTTTGGTGAGGCAGTCGGGGTTAAGTGACTTGCCCAGGGTTACACAGCTAGTAAGTGTCATGTGTCTGAGGTCAGATTCGAACTCAGGTCCTCCTGACTCCAAGGCTGGAGCTCTATCCACTGCGCCACCTAGCTTCCCCTATTGAACAACATTTCTTGACTCCAGTTCCAGCACACTATCTTCTACATCTCCTAGTTGCCTCCTACTGCAGGCAGATTTGGCTCATGTCCAGGATTTTCCCAAAGGGTACTTGATGTATAATGTATTCCTATTATAAGACAGCTGTTCATTTCTTCCCCATTAGACGTTAAAAATATAAAAGGTTCCTAAGTTCAGTATCTTCTCTATGCAGATAATTTCCATATCTATACATCCAACCCTAGTGTCTGTTGAGCTCCAGTTCCACATCCCAGCTCCCTGTTGGATATTTTGAATGGGATGTCCCATTGGCTTCTCAAATTCAACACAACCAAAACAACCCATTCTTCTCCAAACTCTCCTGTTTTGAACTTCCCTATCACTGTCAAGGGCACCATCATTGTCCCTGTCACTCAGGCTCGAATTTTCAGTTCCTTTCCCAATTCCTCCCTCACACTCACTCTACATATGCAATCCATTGCCAAATCTTGCCTTTTTTTAAACCTCTATAACATCTCTCATATACATCCATTTCTCTTTGCTCACAATCTTAATTCAGGTCTTCATTATCTCTCACCGGGACTACTACAATAGCTTTCTAACTGCTCTCCCTGCCTCAGGGCTCTCCACTCCAGTGCATCCACCACTGAGTCAAAGTCACTATATCACTTTCTTTTTCAATGAGCTCCATTTGCTATTACCTCCAGGAATAAATATAAATCCCTCTGTTTGCCATCTAAAGTTCGTCATAACTGGGTCCCTTCCTACCCTGAGTCTGTTTACACAGACTCTATAATCCACCTTCTTGCAGCTCCTGGAACATGGCACTCCATCCCTGGTCTCTGCCTTTGCCCTGATTGTACCTCTACCTGGAATGCACTGCCCTCTCACTTCTGTTCTTTGTTTTACTGGCTTCCTTCAAGACGGCTCTAGGCTCAGTTTCTGCATAAGACCCTTCCCAGTCCCCTGTTACTAATAGTCCCTTCTCTCTTAGATTTCTTTCCCTCTACACTGTACAAATCTTATTTCTACCTCGTTTAAAATGCATGCTTTTTGAAGGTCAGGACTGTTTAACCTGCCTTTCTTTGTATCCCCAGAGCTTAGCACATTTCTTGGCACATAGGATGGTCTTAATAAAATGTTGACTGACTGACAAATGCACAGTAGAGAAGACATTAATCTCAGTGCTGCATTGCCCAACTTCCTCGTGATCCGTGTCTTATGTCTTATCTCACCAAATCAGGTGAGAGAGGGGGTTCCTACGAGTGGTCACGAGTCCAAGGAAACTCCCACTAGTAAGCTCTGACTTAGAGACCCAGGAATTACCAACCTTTCAAAGTCCGAAAATTGCTTCTAAGTCTGGAAAAGTCTATGGTAGCTGAAGAGAAGAGGGTCTAGGACAAACACCCACAGGTGGTGGATTTGGCACAGATGAAGAAACCATAAAGACTAGGAAGGAGGCAGGCAGGCAATAATTGATTATTAAGCACTTACTGTGTGCCACAGCTGTGCTAAGCACTGAGAATACAAATGAAAGCAAAAAAAAAAAAAAGATGATAGCCCCTGCCTTTAGGGGGTTTACATTCTAATGGGGAAGAAAATACATAAAAGAGGGCTAAAAGGATGGGGTGGGATGAGGATGGTAGCCATATTGAGGCGAGGTGGCAAAGTCTGGAAAGTTAGAAGCACAGCCGAGAGGGGAATGAAGCATGGCCAGGGTGGGCCCATCTCCGAAATAGAAGCCTCCAGAAGGAACTTACCAGTGGAAGAAGGGGCTGGCATGGTAGAGGGATGTCCCAAGGTGAGAAGGCCCCTAATGATAAGGGAAGTTCTAGGGCAGGGATGGGGAACCTGCGGCCTCAAGACTACATGTGGCTCTCTAGGTCCTCAAGTGTGGCCCTTTGACTGAATCCATACTCCACAGAACAAATCCCCTTAATAAAAGGATTTGTTCTGTAAAACTTTGACTCTGTCAAAAGACTGCACCCAAGGACTTAGAAGGCCACATATGGCCTCGAGGCTGCAGGTTCCGCATCCCTGATCTAGGGTGAGAAGGTAGCCGAGTTGTGATGGTAAAGTCCGGAAGAATCAAAAACACAGCGGATAGGAGAATGAAACATGGCCAACCTGGGCCCACCCCCGGAAGGAACTCACCAACGGGAGGATGGGGCCAGGGTGGCAGAGTGGTGTTCCAAAGTAAGAAGGCTCCAGGAGCTGAGAGAAGGCACGGGGTGGGGGGGGGGGACAACAGCTGTTATGGTGGGGAAATCAGGGAGTCAGAAGCACAGTGTGGAGGGGAATTAATGAAGAAGGAGCAGGTAGGAAGAGAGCTAGGAGAGAGCAAAGTCACAAAAGCTCAGAGAGAAGAGCCAAAAGAGGTAACCCACAGTATCGGGTGCTCTAGAGAGACCACAGAGAGTAAGAGCCGAGAAGGGGCTGCCGGACAAATGCAGGCACTGGTTTTGTTTGAGTGTATGCATTTGTTACAAGGACCTTGTTCTTTCCTTTTAAATTGGGGGTGAGAGTGGGAAGGAGAAAAGATGGATCTCGGGAAGGTGAAGCTCCTGATAATGAGGTTCCTGAGGACGTGGTGGGGAAGTGCAAAGGAGGGTGGCCTTTGGAAAATGGAGCCCTGCAGAATGAAGAGTGCCTATGCCATTTCCTTGGGGCATACGGAGCCCTCTAAGAGATCTGGGTGACTCTGCTCAAGGGGCAGAATAAGGAAGGGATGAAAGGGCCACCAAAATTATGTCTGAAAAAGCAATCTACCCTTATTGGGTAAGCCTCGCTGGAGGCTGAATCTAAAAACCCCAGGCCTGCAGGCTCCTCCATGCTCTGAGATGGCACTGGTTCAGCAAGGTCATGGTTTCTGGGAGAAGGGATACTCAGCCCTTCTAGTCAGAGGCATGATGAAGAGCTGTTATTTCAAGAGTCTATTCTAGCACCATTAGGCAGAAAAGCATCTCATCCCTAGTTAAGGGGATTGTATGATCTCATACCCACTGCAATGTGCTGTTGTGTTCCCTTTTCTGAGGCTCCTCATCCTCTTCTGTCTTTATAAAGTCATCAACCTGGTTATTCAACAGAGGACTTACAATATCTCTGACAGGCACTGACATGCCCTACAAACAACAATATGTGAGAAGAAACACTGGCAAAAATCATACATTTGTTCTGACCCCAAAGGAGACAGCCTTTGGTTGTCCCCTAACACTTGGGCAGATTCAAGGCTATTAGTCAGGGATAAGTATAGATGAAGATCTTGTCTGCCATTCCACCAGACTTTCTGCCATACCAGCCATATGGCTTATAGTTCAGTGAGTAGAAGCCCTTCCAGGACCCCCATCCCTTAGGGTATTCCCTCTTACTGGATGGATAGCCATTGAGGTCCAGTTGAATAGGCATTTCTCATAGTATGCAGGGATGTCGGTAAAAAAAAAAATGTAAGTGATTCTCAGGAGATAGGTCTTCATAGGTGGGGGCCCATTGGGCTAACAAAGGAGGCAGGATGTCAGGGCTGGGACGGGAACTCCAAGCCTCTGGCAGAGTCATAACCTGTTTGTGAAGGAATACAGCTGAGGGCCCCAGGCAAGCATGATCTTGGTTGTAGCATTTCCATTTAATAATAAAGCCCTCCTATGTCCTGCCCATCTTATTAGTAGGACCATCCTGCATCCCCAACATTAGACGAAGGGTGATAGTGTGAGTCTTCATCATCTATTCAGTAGCAACTATCACCCAGTAACAGGCGAACTGCTGTTTTTCAAAAGTGACACAGGGAGTAGCTGCTCCAGAGACGTAACGTGATCTAGCACTTACAGAGATCTCCCCAATTATGGGCCCAGAGGAGAGACTTTTGGATGGCCACTTTGGGCCCTCCAGGGCTGAAGCCTGTTCCAGACTTCCCTTGAAAGAAGCCCAGCGGTGGAAGACTTAGAAAATAGGGGCCATCAGAATACCAAGTGAGGAGTCTAAAACCCAGAGTCCGATAATCCTCTGAACTTCCTTTTTAGATTGTAGACAAACAAGTGTCACTAACTTGCTCTGGCCTATATCCAAGCTTGCTTGGGTTCTTACCATTCACAGTATTCCCCAAAACTTGACTGAGCAGGTCGGATTCTGGATTTCCTTAGAGTTGTTCCCCTCAAATCCTTTTTTTTTTCCTCAGGTGGAACACTACGTAATATAGGGTTTCTTCCATTGTGGCTTCACCCTGCCTGATCAACCTTATGTCATTAATGTGGTGGCAGACTTCAATGTCCTCAAATTTTTTTTTTCATTGAACCTATAGCATGCATTCAAATCTGCTTTCCAGATTGTGTCTGTAGAAGGTAGGGTTCAGGCAGCCTGGAAGAAGAGTGCTGAAGGTATTCTGGGTTCAGCAGGTAAAGGCAAACTGTGCCTACCTAGTTTCATCCATAAGAATTACAAAAAGGCAAAAGTGAAATGGAGACAAAAACTCTAGACCACTTACTCAGGTTGGCTACCTGGTCTGCTACATTGATGATGTCCAGGATGGTCACAGCAATCAGCTTGATAAAAATGTTAAATTACCTATAGTCCACTGTAAGCCACCAGTTGCTAGCTGCCTTCTTCACCAGCCAAGCAGGGTTATTGGTAGGGGAGTTTGTGTATCAAAATACCTTGGCCTTCAGTCCCACCACTAGGGAGGACTTCACTCTTCTCAGGACCTGGTATTAGTAACTACACTCAATGGATCAGGCCACTTTAATGTTTTTCCATCTGGCCCTACCCATATTTACCAGCACAGAGATTACCTTAAGTGCTCAAAGAGGTATTAACACGCAAGGATTCATGATATACATTCCCACAATGCACTCAGCCCGACTGACCACCGAAATTGTAGCCCAGATGGAGTCATACACCCACCTCTGCCTAAAAAAGGATGTCCATTCCCTTGGTGGTCTGCCCTCTGAGTCCTTGGATGGGCCCACTGGGAGTCTACTAGAATGAAAATAATCTGACTTCTAGTGTCCAGCAGCCCTTCATACATTCAGTGATTAACCACTCCTTCAGACCACTCAGACGTGAGTATACGTCCCAAGTAAGATCCAGGATAGGTATAATAAAGACATGGGATTCTGATGATTTTTCAGGAGTCCTCAGCAGCATGGAGGAAGGCAAGATACAAAGCAGTGTCAAAATTCTGTAGTCAGTGATGCAGCTAACATCTGCTGCAGCAGGACCACAATTAAGACAATCAGATAAACTGAAGAGCTTTTCAGATCTGCCCTTTTTTTAATGGTAATTTTAATTTATTTTTTTGTTTTCAACATTTACTTCCACAAGATTTTGAGTTCCAAATTTTCACCCCATCTCGCCCCTCCCCCCACCCCAAGATGGCATGCATATACCCCTTCTCCTAATCTGCCCTCCCTTCTATCTCTCTCCCCCTCTTCTCTTATCCCCTTCCCCTTCAATTTTCCTGTAGGGCAGGATGGATTTCTGTACCCCATTTCCTGTATTTCTTATTTCCCAGTTGCATGTGAAAACATTTTTTTAAACATGTGTTTTTAAAACTTTGGGTTCCAAATTCTCTCCCTTCCTCCCTCCCCACCCACCCTCATTGATAAGGCAAGCAACTAAATATAGGTTATATATGTGCAGTTATGCAAAACACTTCCATAGTACACATACTGTGAAAAACTAACTCTATTTCCCTTAATCCTATCCCATCCCCCCATTTATTCTATTCTTTCTTTTGACCCTGTCCCTCCTCAGAAGTATTTGCTTCTGATTGCCCCCTTTCCCAATCTGCCCTCCTCTCTATCATCCCCCTACTCTCTTGTCCCCTTCCCCCCCTATTTTCCTGTAGGGTAAAACAGATTTCCATACCCAATTGAGTGTGTATGTTATTCGCTCCTTAAGTCAAATCCTATGAGAATAAGATTCACTCATTCCCTCTCACCTTCCCCCATTTCCCCTCCACTGTAAGAGCCTTTTTTCTTTTTTTTTTCTGTGAGATAATTTACCCTGTTCTACCTCTCCCTTTCTCCTTCTCCTAGTATATTCCTCTCTCACCCTTTAATTTTATTCTCCAGATATGACCCCTTTGTTTTCAACTCACCCTGTGCCCTCTATCTATCTATATCTATATATACATACATATAATTTTTTCCCCTCCAACTACCCTAATACTGACAAAGGTCTCATGAGTTACAAATGTTGTCTTTCCATTCAGGAATGTAAACAGTTCAACCTTAATAAGTCTCTTATGATTTTCTCTTTCCTGTTTACCTCTTCGTGTTTCACTTGAGTCTTGTATTTGAAAGTCAAATTTTCTATTCAGCTCTGGTCTTTTCATCACGAATGCTTGAAAGTCCTCTATTTTCCTGAATGACCATTTTTTCCCCTGCAGGATTATACTCAGTTTTGCTGGGTAAGTGATTCTTGGTTGTAATCCTCCTTTGACCTCCAGAATATTATATTCCAAACCCTCTGGTCCCTTAATGTAGAAGCTGCTAAATCTTGTGTTGTCCTGATTGTGTTTCCACAATACTTCAATTGTTTCTTTCTGGCTGCTTGCAATATTTTCTCCTTGACCTGGGAACTCTGGAATTTGGCTACAACATTCCTAGGAGTTTTCCTTTGGGGATCTCTTTCAGGAGGAGATCGGTGGATTCTTTCAATTCTATTTTGCCCTCTGGTTCTAAAATATCAGGGCAGTTTTCCTGGATAATTTCTTGAAAGATGATGTCTAGGCCCTTTTTTTGATCACGGCTTTCAGACAGTCCAATAGTTTTTAAATTCTCTCTCCTGGATCTATTTTCCAGGTCAGTTGTTTTTCCAATGAGATATTTCACATTGTTTTCTAATTTTTCATTCTTTCGGATTTGTTTTACAGTGTCTTGATTTCTCATAAAGTCACTAGCTTCCAATTGCTCTATTCTAATTTTTAAGGAAGTATTTTCTTCAGTAAGCTTTTGGACTTCCTTTTCCATTTGGTCAATTTTGCTCTTTAGGGCATTCTTTTTGCTCCCCCAAATTAAATTTTTGATCACCTCTCACTTAGTTTAACTTAAATTAAAATTAAAATTTAACTTCTGCCAGACAGCTTTCCTAGATTTGCCATCAGTTTGGCATCTTGATTTTATTAAACCCTGTGCTACTGTGCTTGATTGATCCTGGGTTTTATTTATCTGATTTGTTTTACTGCTCATATTCTATTTCTTAACCCTTAGCTGAGGTGGTTCAAGGGGTACTAGGAATGTCCTGAGCCTTAGTTGGTTAGAAGATGAAGCCAACTTCCACTCTTCTGTTTGCTCAGAATTTGCTGCTCTGGGAGGGCAGGCAGCTCTTGCAGGTTTGGGGCTCTAGTGGCCCTAGTTTGGAAGTGGGGAGGACCTGGGCCTCTGCTCAATATGGTTGCCATCTGGAAACCCATATTCCTGGAGCTCCTTTGGCTGGGCTTGTGTACTGGGCAATAGTACCTCTGAACCTGAAGAGCTCAGGACAATATTGCAGGATAAAGAGGGAAAAGAACCCCACAGCCCTTGTCCCCCAACCTGATCAAGTAGGAAGACAGGGAAGTGTGGGTGGAGGTGCTGAGGGGAAAAATGCACCAAATGCAGGGTCGTGTGGGTTTCAAAGCTCCAGGGTCATCCTTATAGCTCTTTCCTTTTCTCCAAGTGTTTTAACCTTGCTTCTTTGTATTTCTTTTCCTGAACGTTCCCTCAGTATTGTTGGTGAGTTGAGGAGGAGATTCGATGGTGCAAGGAGTTTTGGAAGGGGTCCACTCCCTGGATATTTTTTTTAACTGCTTAGCCTTCTTGATTGAAAACCCAATTATTACATATTAAGAACGCATACGGGGCAGCTCGGTGGTGTCGTGGATAGAGCTTCGGCCTTGGAGTCAGGAGGACATGAGTTCAAATCCGGCCTCAGACACTTGACACTTCCTAGCTGTGTGACCCTGGGCAAGTCACTTAACCCCGATTGCCTCACCAAGAAGCCAAAAAAAAAAAAAAGGCATATTTATCTACACTGTGGCCCTGAAAGTGTCAAAAATTAATACTAAAAGGCAGTTGAAGACAGGAATTTTAATGAGCTAATGAAACATCACAACCGGTGGAGAGGTGGGGGACCACAGCTGTGGACTTGTGTGTACACACTATGGCCATGCTGTCGAACACAGCGTCTGTTGATGGGTTTTGATTACCTGGGCGGGGAAGGGGAGCAGGCGCCCTCGGAGCAGGCGCCCTCGGAGCAGGCGCCCTCGGAGCAGGCGCCCACGGCTGCCCGAGGCGCAGAACTACATTTCCCGGAAGTCCCAGCCCGGGGACCGATAGGCAGCTGCAGGAGCTCCGTCAGGCACCTCGGAGAGCGACCGGAACAGGCGGTGCTGACCACGCAGACTTCCGCTTCCTTCCTAGTGAGGGCTTCCGGGTCCCTCTCCCCCCCCCCCCCAGCGTCGCCTCCCCTCCCCTTCCCCGGGGCTCCAGCCCGGCCCCTTCTCCTCGTCCATCTGTGCCGCGGCGGCCACCGGGGGAGGGGAGGGACGAGGCGGGGGACGCCGCCGCTCCGGCCCGGGGTGTCCGCTCCCAGCCGTCCGCGTCCCCGGCGCAGGGCCGCGGGGCTCTGAGCCCGACTCCCCTCCTTTGTAACTCGATGGGGCCGGGCAGGTGCTTTCCGGCCCCACCCCGAGCCCCTCCGACCTGGGGCTCCTGCCCTGAGCCCCGGGCCCAAGCCTGAGCGCTCTCCTTCCCATTCACCTGCAGAGATCCCTGCTGTGTTCCGAGAGGGAAAGGGGATGATCCCCGTCGTCCCTGTAGCTGCCTTCCAGGTGAGTTGGAGTTTCGATGGGATTGAATGGACGAGCGTGCTTAGAGTCCCCCTCCCCCACCCCACCCCCAGCTCCCCGAATCCCAGAGGCGAGAAGTCTGGAATCCGCCCCAGCTGCCCGCGATTCAGTCCTCTGAGGCCTGCTCCGGGGTCGCTGTGCCCTCCGCGCCCACGCCGAACTGCGCTCCCCTCCCTGCCTGGCGCGATAGACCTTTCTGATCAACCACCCAGGCTGTCTTGGGCTGGAAATTTGTTTTTTTCTGGTTTTTTTTTTTTTTTTTTTGTGGGTTCTGCTGCTCTAGAATTTGTTTGGAGCCATTTTTTACAGGTGTTTGGAGGGGTTTGGGGGAGAGCTCAAGCAAGTCACTGCTTTCACTGCGTCATCTTGGCTCCACCCCCCCCCCCATAGCTTACTTTCTAATGGAGGAAGACTACACATAAAAGGTAGATGAAAAGGGGAGGAAGGAGGGGAAGCTACCTGTGGGAGGAAGGGCACGGAAGAGAATGTCCTGTGGAGATGAGTCAGGAGTGCAGCCTGGAGACAAATGAAGACCTGGTTGGTCGGGGCCTCCTCCTTAAAATGGAGGTTCATAGAGGAACCAGACAATTAGGAGGAGCTGGAGGGCTGGCCGCTTCTACCGGGAACAGAATGAGCTTCCAGGGTGAAAAGGTTTTTATGACATGGGAGAGGAAGTCCTGTGGAGATGAGTCCTGGAGAGGAATCCTACTCCCCTATTTTGTCCTTTATTTTAAAGAAAATATGTTTTGGATATTGGATTACAACTACCCAAAAATGCTTATTAAGACAAAGATTATCCTATCCTATGTACTTGACTTTCCTCCATCAGACAACTCAGGATTGGCATTAAGGCTCATAGCTTTCCACTTTTGGACCTCTCTGGGGCAGAGTGCAAATGATGCTGTGTATGCATTATCATTAACACACCAAGCCATCTTGGCACCTTGAAGAAGACTTTCTTGACGTTCGATCTCTTCCTCCCCCATGTGTCAGGGCCAATACCTCTCTATTTTGTATTGCTTTTTTATATCCTTAAGTGCATATACCTAGTCCTCCCCCATTGAATGTGAACTATCCCCATCTGTAAGAACACCTCCCAAAACTTCTTCCATGAAGAGAACAGACTGTTTAATTTCCATGCTTGTACCTCAAAATGCCTCGCGTAAAGGTGCTTATTAAAGGTTTGTTGATTGATTGAATATGGCCCTGCTTTCTATGACCTTACTCTCTGATAGGGTGGGAGAACAAAATGAACACAGGTAGGGCAATTCAAATTATATAAAAAGTAAAAGCAAGTTAATTTCCGGGGGGGCGGGGCGGTAACCAGCCACTTGGGGTGAGCAGTTGTGGGGGAGGAAGGGAGAGGTGGAAAAGGCAGACGTAAGGAATACTTATGACCCTGAATTGTAAAAAAATATTCCCTGCATAGACAACTTGTGGTCTTCCCCAAGGCCCATGTGAAAGAGATTTCCTGCGTGACCAGGAATTTGTTGAATGTTTCAGGAATCAGTGACGTTCGAGGATGTGGCTGTGGAGTTCACCCTGGAGGAGTGGAGGCAACTGGACCCTGCTCAGAGGAACTTGTTCAGGGATGTGATGCTGGAGAACTACAGGAACCTGGTCTCCCTGGGTAAAGGCAGATTTCATTTTTGACTCCAAATTTGCTTATTGGGGCTTCACATTCTCATTTGCTAGGGGCTGTGTGGTGTCTCCAGGGCTCAGCTGGCTTGGTGGGCAGGCATATTCTAGAATATGTGTGATATTGGGGCTCATAGGATCCCAAATTTAGAGTTGGAAAGGATGACCCTAGAAATTATCTAATTCCTGACCCTTATTTTGTGGATGAGAAAACTAGGACCCAGAGAGACTGTTCAAAGCACTTTCCCATTTCTTCCCCCTGAGCAGGACTGGCTGTTAACAAACCAGGTATTATCTCCCATTTGGAGAGAGGAGAAGCACCATGGACTCCAGCTGTCTCAGGCGGCATCTTTCCAGGTGGGTGATTGAAAACCAGGCAGATGGAAGTCACTGCAAGGAAGAGCGGCAGTCTTCTGGTTGTTCAGGGGCAGTGTCTTTCAAGTATTGGCTGAGGTCCATGCCTCAAAGTTTCCTGGGCTCAGGGAGAAAGCCTGCATCTGTCCAGCTGCAGTGTTCTCATGTATATTCACCTTTACTTCAACCAGCCAGTTTCCCTAGGGTCACCGAATAGTAGATCTAGGTGTCCTTAGATGTCCTTTCTACCATCTGCTTTTATAGATTAGGCCACTGAAGACTTGACATGAGAAAGAATTACATGATCTCAGCATGGGAAGGGACTTCAGAATCCATTCCAGGTCCTACCTGCCAAGCGTTCAGCCTTTGTTTTCATACCTTCACTGAGGTGGAACCCACCACCTTCAAGGCAGCCCATTCATTCCTCTTCTAGACAGCTCACATGGGGGATGTATTTACCAGCTCTTCATACCTTCTGCCTGGAGCTCTGCCCTCTGGGGCCAAGCATCATAGCTCTTCTCCAGGTTATTGTTGTTCAGTCATTTCAGTCGTGTCCAACTCTTCGTGACCCCATTTTGGGTTTACTTGGCAAAGATACTAGAGTGGTTTGCCATTTCCTTCTCCAGCTCATTTTACAGATGAGGAAACTGAGGCAAACAGGGTTAAGTGAGTTGCCAAGGGTTACACTGCTAGTAAGTATCTGAGGCTGATTTGAGCTAATGAAGGTGAGTGTTCCCGACTCCAGGCCTGACACTCTATCAACTGTGCCACCTAGCTGCCTTCTACATGACAGCCCTTTTAATACTAGAAGATGTCTGATGTGTCCTCACATGAGGCTTCTCTTCTCCAATTGAAAAATCTCCCTTTCCCTCTGCCTGTTGTCATACATTATGAACTCAAGATCCCTTCATGTCTTGGCTTTAATTAAACATCTGTCTAGTTTATTAGGGCCCTTCCTAACCGCTTGGAATTCAGCACCACTCTTGCTTCATCTTCTCAGCTTGCCTTGTGTGCTTTCCACTGTATGTATCATAGTTCCTGATATTTCTGCTCACTTTTCCATCTAGTCTTCATAAAAGGTATCTTTTTTTCCTGCTCAACTCATGTCAGGAAACATTTGTTAAACATACTGTGCTTAGGCCCCGGGGATATAAAGGAACTTGGGATACAATAGTTATGCAGATAGCAAATTTATTATTCAAGGAGGGCAAGATCTCTGTTTTCCAAATATAAAGAACATTGAAAGATGAAAGGCAACACACACACATATATATATATATATATTATATACACATATATATTTATATTATATATGTATGTATGTGTGTATGTATGTATTATAGTGTCACTTGAGCTGAACCTTGAAGAAAGTCCTAGATTCCAAGAGTTGGAGATGAAGAAGGAGAGAAACAACCCTTCATCCTTTTTTCTTATTAGAAGTGTCCACTTGAAATAGTTAGAACCACAGACAAAACATGTTCAAGTCTGTTGGTCATCATCAAAGGTTGGCCTATGGAAACAGCTTTTGCTATCTTTTTAACTTTTGATTAAATTTGTCTTATCTGAGAGGGGTACATTGAAATTCCCATTTGTTCTAATGGGTTGGTCTACTTGTTCCCGGAATTGGACATTCCATATCCAGTCATCGGCCTTTCGTGGAATCTGACCACTGTGGTCGGAATGCATTCTGTTCTAGCTTTTGCCTCTTAAAATAATCCCTGGCTTCTTTGGTAGATTACTTTCCCTAATACCTCTAGTTCTTACCTCTCAAATTATATCATGTATACTTGTTTCTGAAAATGCTGTATCCCCTCAGCAGGATGCAAGGACCTCAGGTTTATCATTATATTAAGATATCTTAGCCCAGGGCCTTGCGGACAGTAGGTGCTTACAAAGACTTCTTGAGTTGTAGGAAGTGTGTTTTAATTTCAATCTCCTGGAACCAACATTAGCTACTATATTTGACTAAAGTTCAGTTGTCTTTCGAAGGTGTCTTTGTTTACATTGTTGTAACCATTGTGTATTGTCCTTTTGTTTTTTCTTTTTTCACTCTTACCAGTTGGTACAAGTATTTCCATGTTTTCCTAAATTTTTCGTATTTTACATTGGAATTTTAGAGTTAAAATGAACCTTATTTGGGTGTCACTTAGATACTGGTAATTTGGTTTTATTCTTTAAAAATCAAGTAAGGGGCAGCTAGGTGGCTCAGTGGATAGAGCACTGGCCCTGAAGTCAGGAGGACCTGAGTTCAAATGTGACCTCAGACCAAACACTTGACATTTACTGGCTGTGTGACCCTGGGCAAGTCACTTAACCCCAGTTGCCTAAAAAATAAAATAAAATAAAATAAGCTAGTGCTTTATCTATTTGATTGTTTTTTTCACTTTCAGTTTTGTTTATCTCATCTTTGATTTTTAGAATTTCTATTAGTGTTTTTTTTATTTGTTGATTTTGTAGGTTTTAAAAAAATATTCATGCCCAATTAATTTACTCATTATTTCTCTTTTTTGTTGATGAAAGTTTTTATAGATAAATTTCTCCCTCATGACTGCTCTGGCTTTATCCAGTTATTTTTATGATTTGTTCTTTAGGATTTAGCCTCCAATTAATTTTTAATCCTTTCTTCAAATGCCCCATTAGTGAATATATTTTTATTCAGTTGTGGTTGGTAAAGGTTGTTTTGATATAAAATGTTTTTGATTTCCTATATTTGTTTGTAAAGTTTTTATGCCCTGATATGTGGTCAGTTTTCGTAAAGATGCCATGTACAACTAAGAAATATGTATAATCATGTCTCTCCTCATTCAGTAGTTGCCAGAGATATATCATATCCAACCTTTACAAAATTCTGTTTAGGTTCTTTACTTTTTTGTTAGTTTACTCTTTTCTTGTTAACTTTTGGTTAAATTTATCTTATCTGAGAGGGCTACATTGAGATTCCCCAACTATTATAATTTTATTGCCTATATTAATTTTTCCTTTAAGAATTTAGATAGCCATTTCATGCTTATATATTTAATATTGACATTGTCAATGGTACTTTTAAGCATAATGGGGTTTTCTTGTTTGTCTCTTTTAATTACACTTATTTTTACTATTTCTTACTGATTACTACAACTTGCTTTTCTTAGTCCGCTTGAAGCAGCAGTTTTGCTCCAGCCCCTTATTTGAACCCCTTTGTGTATGTTGTGAAGCAGATAGTGTTGGATTCTGCTTTCTAATCCTTTCTGCCCCTCTCCTCTGTTTTATGGATGAGTATATCCCATTCCCATTCACAGTGATGATTGTTGTATATTTCCCTCCATTTTATTATTTTATGCTTTTTTCTCTCTTTGCCAGTTTTCTTACTTTTTATGGGGAAATAGAGAATGGTGGGAGAGGAGTGTGCTCAACAGTAGAGATGTGTGTAGTTAATGTAATATGCTTCTGATCTTACCGTCTCTAGACCAGTTCCTGATCACAGATTCTTATCCTCTCATTCTTTCCTTTTATTCCTGCATTCAGTATTCACCCTCTGAAATTGGAATCCGTTTTGCTTATTCCTAAGCCATCCCCCCTTTGAATCTTCCCTCCCTTTTAATCCTTCCTTCCCTCTTTCTATTTTTTCCTGATGTCCTGTTGAATTTAATGTATTTCTACACCAAACTGTGTGTTTGTGTGTATGTGTGTTTTCAACCCTTATTTGTCAGATCCGTATGAAAGTAAGATTTCTATATAGGCCTTTGCCCCACTCCTCTCTCCACATTTGTATAGTTCTTCTCAAGCGTGTGAGATAGTTCTATCTTCTTTCTCTCTTTCCTTTTTTCTTTCTGTCTCTCTTTTTCATTGTGTATTTCTTTTTTATTTCCTTTTTTTCTTTTAAGTTCATGAACATATAACAAAACTATTCCTAGGCTCTCTGTCTTATTTATTTCCTGTGACCTTTAAAGACATTAAGATTATGAGGGGACATTTGTTTCTTCTCTTATTAGAATGTCAATGCTTGATCATTTTATGGCCTTTTCCAATTGTTCAAATACCTCTCTTTGTTTCTCTTGGCTTCTTTGTTTTTTCAAAGTGTCTATTAAA
>NW_020939803.1:0-1234 GCF_900497805.2 Vombatus ursinus | reverse complement strand
ATGAGAAGTTAATATGGTTCCAGGAAGTATTGGGATCTAGAATCAATAAAGAGAAACCAAAACTATATATGAATTTGGATGTCTACATTAAGTTGATATTCAATCAATAAATATTTTATAAGCACCTACAATGTGCCAAGCATTCAGCTAAGTGAAGGGCATTAAAAAACAAAAAAAACAAAAGAGAGTCCCTGCCTTCAAAGAGCTAATGATCTAAAGGTGGAGACAATATGGAAACAAAGCAAATTATATATAGGATAAATAGGAAATAATTATTGAAAAGAAAGCACTTGAATTAAGACAGTTTGAGGAAGGCTTCCTTGGAAAGTAGAATTTTAGTTAAAAATTAAAAGAGTCAGGGAATGAGGAGGCAAAAGAGAGGAGGGAAAATGTCCTAGTTATGCAGTAATTGATAAGTGAATGACCAGAGGTGAAAGATGGAGCATCTTGTTTGCAGATCAGACAGTTAAATCAGTGTCATTGGGTTGAAAAGTGGCAAGAAATATAGTTTAAAAAGGCTGGAAAAAAGGAGAGAGTTAGCTAGGAAGGGTTTCAGAGTTATTAGATCCAAAGTATTCTGACAAAAGGAAATATCACTTTCTAGAATACATTTATTAAGACCCAAAATCAATTTGGATTAATTAATGAAAACATAATTTTTAAACATTTTCTCTACACAGAACACTGGGCTAAGTGTTTGGGACACCAATAGAAGTGGAAGACAATCCATACCCTCAAGGAACTCATATCTTAATAGGGAAAGACAATCCCAAAATAATTTTTCAGCTGTAAGTCAAATGGAAAGGGTTTTGAATACTTAAAAATACAGCAGAAAAGCATATGATGCCTGTTCTTTCATGTCATTTTTATATATCTTTCTTAGACTGAGCCATAGTTTCAGTGGATAAATTTCATCTCATGGTCAATAGTTGTGGTTACAAAACATACTGAAGGAAGTGCCAATTTATAACTCCAAGTGTGATTCTTGGGATGATAGAGGGGGGAAAAACAAACAAAAATATAACTGGTTCTCAAACATTACTGCCTCTCTCAGAGCACTTCAGTTTACTTAACTATTATTGAAAGGTGGTTATCTATAGGTACTCATGGTCATGAGAAGTGTTGGCCCGCTCTCCACAGTAATTGATCCTCTGAGAGATGACTTCAGGGAACATGATTAAAACAGGGCTAGTTGTCCATATACTAGATCAGAAAATGCTACTCAAGTCATATA
>NW_020939802.1:0-1230 GCF_900497805.2 Vombatus ursinus | reverse complement strand
CTAACTATTTCCCTCCATCCTGTTTCTCCTTATCTCTCTCCCTCTCTTTCTGTCCCTCTCTGTCTTTCTGCTTGTCTATTCTCCCACCTTTTGCCCTGTCTCTCTTCACCAGGGTTTTGATTCTGACCAATGCCTTCCCTAATCTGCCCTTCCTTCTATCAGTCTCCCCCTTATCCCTGTCCCTTTTTACTTCCCTATAGGAGGAGATAGATTTCCATACCCATCTGAGCATGTATGTTATTCCCTGCTTAGACCAATTTTGATAGGAGTAAGGCTCAAGCCCTCCATTCCCACCACCCCCATCTTCCCCTTCACTACAGAGCTCTTCTTTGCCTCTATTGTGTAAGATAATTCACCCCCTTGCACCTTTTCCTTCTTTCTTCTTGGAAAGAAATTCTCTTTCTCACTCCTTGACTGTGTTTTCTTATATATCATCCCGTCATAATCAATGTATACTCCTTCTAATTGCCCTAATCATCATAAAAGTCTTAAGAGTTACAGGCATCATCTTGCAACGTAGGAATAGAAAGAATTTAACCTTATTGATTCTCTTCTGTTTATCTTTTGATGCTTCTCTTGGGTCTTGTATTTGAAGATCAAATTTTTTGTTCGGCTCTGGTTCTTTTTCTTAGAAATGTTTGATTATCTTCTATTGAATGTCCATTTTTTTTCCCCATGAAGTATTATACAGTTTTTCTGTGTATGTGATGGTTGGTCATAATCCTAGTTCCTTTGTCATGCTGAATATCATATTGCACACCCTCTGATTTTTTAAGTAAAAGCTACTAACTTTTGTGTTAGCCTGACTGTGGCTCCATGACATTTGAGTTGCTTCTTTCTGGTTGCTTATACTTTTTTCTCCTTGACCTGGGAGCTCTGGAATTTGGCTATGATATTCCTGGGAGTTTTAATTTTGAGATCTTTTTTAGGATATGATTGTTGGATTCTTTCAATTTCTATTTTACCCTCTGGCTCTATGATATCAGGTCTATTTTCCTCAATAATTTCTTTGCCAAGAAAATACCATATAAAATGTGTTGTAGCGTATTGTTAAGATGTTGATCGAATCTTAATTTCTTTCCTGACTGCTTTCCATTTTTCTCATCAGGTTTTTTTTTAACTAAATAAGGAGTTTTACCCTAAGTAGTATGTTTCCCACTTTATATAACATTGAGTTTTACTTATTTCTAGTGATTCTGAATTTCCCTTGCTTAATCTGTTCTGTTCCTT
>NW_020939801.1:0-1967 GCF_900497805.2 Vombatus ursinus | reverse complement strand
TATTAAGAGGCAGTGTAACAGAGAGCTCTGTGACTATGCCCAATCCAAGATAGACTCTCCCCTATGTAGAGGCAGTGTAACAGAGAGCTCTGTGACTAGGCCACCCCAAGTTAGACTTCCACTATGAAGAGACAGTGTAATAGAGAGCTGTGTGACTAGTCCCACCCCGACTTAGACTTGCCCATAGGAAGAGGCACTGTAATAGAGAGCTCCGTGACTAGGCCCACCCTAACGTAGACTTGGCCCTATGAAGAGGCAGTGTACCAGAGAGTTCTGTGACTAGTCCCACGCCAAGGTAGACTTGCCCCTATAAAGATGCAGTGTAACAGAGAGCTCTGTGACTAGGCCTACCCCAAGGTTGACTTGTCCCCTTGAAGAGGTAGTGTAACAGATTGCTCTGTGACTAGGCCCATCCCAAGGTGGACTTGACCCTATAAAGACGCAGTGTCATAGAGAGCCCTGCGATGTAACAGAGCGCTCTGTGACTGGGCCCATCCCAGGGGAGCCTTACCCCTATGAAAGGGCAGTGTAACAGAGAGGTCTGTGACTAGGCCCAACCCAAGGTAGACTTGCCCCTATGAGGAGGTAGTGTAACAGAGAGGTCTGTGACTAGGCCCACCCCCAGTTAGACTTTCCGCTTTGAGGGGGTAGTGTAACAGAGAGCTCTGTGACTAGGCCCACGCCAAGGTAGACTTGCCACTATGAATATGCATTGTAATAGAGAGCTCTGTGAGTAGACCCTACCAAAGGTAAACGTGCCCATGTGATAATGCAGTGTAATAGGGAGCTCTGTGATGTACCAGAGAGCTCTGTGACTAGGCCCACCGCAAGGTGGACTTGCCCCTATAAAGAAGCAGTGTAACAGAGAGCTCTGCGACTAGGACTACCCAAAGATAGACTTATTCCCTTGAAGAGGCAGTGTAATAGAGAGCTCTGTGGCTACGCCCACCCCGAGTTACACATTCCCCTATGAAGAGGCAGTGTAACAGAGAGCTCTGTGACTGGACCCACCCAAGGTAGCCTTCCCCTATGAAGGGACAGTGTAACAGAGAGTTCTGTGAATAGGCGCACCTCAAGGTAGACATGCAATCATGAAGAGGAAGTGCAATGGAGAGCTCTGTGACTAGGCCCACCCGAAGGTAGACGTGCCCCTATGAATACGCACTGTAATAGAGAGCTCTGTGAGTAGACCCACCCCAAGGTAGACGTGCCCATATGATAATGCAGTGTAATAGGGAGATCTGTGATGTAATAGAGAGCTCTGTGAGTAGGCCCACCGCAAGGTTGACTTGCCCCTACAAAGAGGCAGTGTAACAGAGAGCTCTGTGACTAGCGGGTCCCCAAGGTGGACTTGCCCCTATAAAGAGGCAGTATAACAGAGAGCTCTGTGACTAGGCCTACCCCAAGGTTGACTTGTAACCTTGAAGAGGCAGTGTAAGAGAAAGCTCTGTGTCTACGCCCACCCTGAGTTACACTTTCCTCTATGAAGAGGCAGTGTAACAGAGAGCTCTGTGACTAGGCCCACCACATGGTAGAGTTGCCCCTATGAAAAGGCAGTGTAACAGAGAGCTCTGTGACTAGGCCCATGCCAAGGAAGAATTGCCCCTATTAAGAGGCAGTGTAACAGACAGCTCTGTGACTAGGCCACCCCAAGTTAGACTTCCACTATGAAGAGACAGTGTAATAGAGAGCTGTGTGACTACGCCCACCCCGACTTAGACTTGCCCATAGGAAGAGGCACTGTAATAGAGAGCTCCGTGACTAGGCCCACCCTAACGTAGACTTGGCCCTATGAAGAGGCAGTGTAACAGAGAGTTCTGTGACTAGGCCTACCCCAAGGTTGACTTGTCCCCTTGAAGAGGTAGTGTAACAGATTGCTCTGTGACTAGGCCCATCCCAAGGTGGACTTGCCCCTATGAAGGAGCAGTGTAACAGAGAGCTCTGTGACTGGGCCCAACCCAAGGTAG
>NW_020939800.1:0-6979 GCF_900497805.2 Vombatus ursinus | reverse complement strand
AACATTGTAGATAGTAATAGCAATATTGTTCTAAGAACAACTTTGAATGATTAAGTCATTTTTAGTATTACAAATATTCAAATCAACTACACAGGACCTATGAAGGAAGAAGCTATCCCTATCCAGAGAAAGAACTGATAAAGAGAAATATGTATTGTATGGTTTTACATACATACGTATATACACACACATATATGTGTCTTAATGGTAGTCTTCTCTAGAGAGGGGTCAGAAAGGAGGGAGAAAAAAGTGTACAGCAAACAACAAAACTTAGAAGGAAGCACAGAAAAACAAGGTAGCTTTGAAAATTATATGTAGTATCTATTACACAGTGTTTATAAACAAAAGGAAACAGTGTAAGATAGAAATTTATATTGAATCTTCTTTTTATGTTGTGCTCTATACGTGAAAATGTTCTTTTTGTATTTAAGTTCAAAATGAATAAAAACATTTTTTTTAAGGATATCATATCTGGAGTCAGAAGACCCTGGATTCAAATCTGGCTTCTGATCTCTGATGTTTACTACCTGTGTACTTTGGCAAGTCACTTAACCTCCTAGGTCCTTAGTTTCCTCATCTGTAAAACAAAGATGCTGGACTAGATACCTTCCGAGATCCCTCTAGATCCTATGTTGCAATTGAACTTTCATCTTTACAGATGAGAAAATGAGGCCAAGATCTGTGACCCAGTCTGCCCATAGCCATTGGAAGACAGACCTCTGGAGCCCAGTTCTTCTGACTCAGTCCAGACTACTAAAATAATATTTATTTATATATTAAATTAAATACCAAAATAATAGACTACTAAACAATACATTTTCTCAAATTCTGCATTTTTTATTCTTTCTTTGAAAATACGATCATAGGAGTATTTCTCCCGCTCCCCTCAAGGATTAAGCCCTTCACACATACAAGTTACTTTTTAATTCAGAATGAGGTAGAGGGTTAATATTTAATGTAAAACATTTTGCTAAGTCAACAGTTTCCAGCAGTTTGGAAGTCAGGAATCTTTGGGGTTCTAATGACAGATCCTTCGGATAAAGGGAAATCCCTGTGGTGGGATCGATTATATGAGCAAGAATTGCTATATAAAATAGGGTAGTAATAAAAGAAATTGAGGAAGAATCAGCAAGACTTATAAAATGGCTCAGTAACTACACAGGTGGCAGCTTGGTATGGGAATATAGAATTTAAGGCTGATTTTATGATGCACGAAATTCCTTTACCAGAAGTGTGTTCCAGATCAATGGGAAAGGGCACATTTCTAATTGGGGTGGGATCATCAGGACTGCCCTGCGGTTCTCCAGCCAGGGTCCACAAACAGGCCGGTAGAAGCAGAGAGGCCATTTCACGGTGAAATGCCATGGGTTGTGCCAATTTTTATCTATGTGGCATTACCATTCTTTGCTTAATTAGGAGATTGACAAAGGGTTACTACAGGAAAGATTAAAATAGCAATTTCAATATCACAACATCAAGAATTCTCAGTCATCTAAGGAAATAAGAAAGTCTTAGTACACTGAGTTGTTAAAAATGTTGTTATCTAGGAAATAAGGATGAATAAATTTCAAAAATTCAGAAATCATTATATGAGTTGAAACTGAGGAGAACAAAGTGTAGAGAAAGGAGAGCAGAGAAAATACTATTGTACTGAGTGGGAGATGAGCAAGGTCATGAGAACTATTGCTATGAAATCTTCCATGAATGGGATTCTCTCGAATGGAATTTTCCATTCCATTCAAAAGAACCTCAAACTATTTGCCGCAAATAAGATAAGTGATCATGGCATCTAGTGGCTTCAACTACATGGCAACTACAGTGGATAGAACAGTGGCACTGGAGTCAGAAAGACCTAAGTTCAAATCCAGCCTCAGATACTTACTAGCTATTTGACCCTGGGCAAGCCATTTCCCTGTGTTTGCCTCAGTTTCCTCAACTGTAAAATAGGGATAATAAAAGCACCTGCCTCATAGGGTTGTTGTGATTAGCACCATGCCTTGCATATAGTAGATAACGCTTTCCCCTTGCTTCTCCTCTTTTTTGTGGATCCATTCATTTACTGGTATCATTGAACCCAAAACAAAAGTTGAAAAGAGAAACCAAGTTTCCCAATGTTGAGTTGGTTTTTGTCATCTTATTTCCATAAAGGATTTTTTCCTTTCATTTTTAAGGTATAAAAAATAATACATAAATAAATAGTAGCATGGGGAATAAGGGCTGCATAGGGAAAGGGAATGGGATTTGAAATCAAAGGACCTGAGTTCAAATATCAAGACTGCCACTTACTCCACATATGACAATGGATTCACTACTTCATGTCTCTGATCCTTGTTTTCTTCTTCTATAAAATGAAGGGGTTACCCTCCCTTCTAGGGACCCTTCCAATTCTAAGGGCTTTGATCCTATGAAAATTAGAAAAGAGTTTTTTTCAAAGACGTTCATTAGTACTAACCCTGGAGTCAGAAAACCTGAGTTAAAATTCCTCTCACCTCTTTGACTTTGGGCATGTCATGTAAGCTTATTGGGCCTCAGTTTCCTTTTATGTAAAATGAGAGTTGAACTAATTGAGCTGTGAGTCACCTTCTTGATCGATAGCAATAATTCTATGATTCATCAGCTTATGGAAATAGGCAATTTTAAATAAATAACTTTATTTCTAATTTCTCAGGATGCTTTTTTATTGGCCAAGTTGGGAGTCTAAACTGAATGACAGAAGGTTGTTGTTGTTATTGTTGTTGTTGAGTTTCCTCCTCTGAATATGAAGCAAATAAAAAAAATGGGTAATGTGAACACTGAATTCTAAAGAGTTCTATAAATTATGTTAAAATATTATATTAAATTATTTTCAAGTAGTGTTCCTAAATCCTTCCTTCTTCCTTGTACTCTACACATGCAACCTTTCCAATTAAAGACATAGCAGCTTTTATGGGGTTGGGGATTTGGCAGCTCTCCTCATTCCCTCTCCTGGTCCAGGGCTTCCTGGAACCTATCCGGGACTCCCTGTAGCTGAAAGACTTAGCTCCCTCCCTCCTCATTCCACACCCCTTGTTTCCCTGTTCACCCAGGCTGTTTAACTTCTCCAAGGACTTGTAGGAGATGTGAGTCTTTAACTTGGTTCCTTTGCAGGAGATGAAGGACCACCAGGTCTAACCATCTGTCCTTCTAATGTCTTCCAGACCTTGCCACCTGACCTACTTCCACGATCTGCAGTCCCCTAGCACTGGAATCTAACCTACTTATATAACCTAAGGATCTCTGAGCCTTTCCATCTGTCCTGGTTGAGCTTTCTTTAATGAGCTGCCTTCCCCACTTAAACTGTGAGATCTTTGAGAACCAGGACCATTCCACTTTTTTCTATTTGTATTTGCAGAACTTAGCACAGTGAGTGGCACATAGTAAGTACTCAGTAATTTTTTTATTCATTAAATTATTTATTCACTCATTTAATATGTTAGTATACCTAAATTAAGTTCAAATGCCTACTTGGTACAACACTAGATATAATTAGTATTGAAAGGCTATAACCTCTACAACAAAGGGGCAGCTAGGTGGAGCCATAATGCAAACAGTCTTGGGCCCGTAGTCAGGAAGACTCATCTTCGTGAGCTCAAATCCAGCCTCAGACACTTACTAGCTGTGTGACCCTGAAAAAGTCACTTAACCCTGTTTACTTCAGTTTCCTCATCTGTAAGATGAGGTGGAAAAGGAAATGACAAACCACTCCAGTATCTCTGCAAAGAAAACCCCAAATGGGGTCACAAAGAGTCAGACATGAGTGAAATGACTGAACAATAACTTGGAATATATGAAAGCATTGTTAACACAAAGAGTGATAAGAAGATAATTTTGAATAATCTTGAAATAGGGAAAAAGAGATATAAAAATATTCCTATAACTTTGATTAATAAATGGCTCATTTTCCATAATTTTTCCTCTTATAATTATTGAATAATAGCTTCTACCGACCTCTTGATGGAATACAGAAAAGGAAGAAATTAAAGTGTAGAGTGGGAAAAATACATGCATTAATAAAAAAAAATGTGTTGATGCTTATCTTAAAATATTTTTCTGACTTGTAAATTTGTTCTTAACTTTTATTATGAGATGTAACACATGAAATAAAGCTCCTGTTAGAAATTGTTTGGAATATTTACCTGAGGGTACAAAAATATTAAAGGATTTATTTGCCTTCAGGCTTGTGTAATGTGGAGCACAGCCATCTGGGAGCACAGAATTTAAATTCCTGGATTATCTTCTGTTAACTGAAAGGAAATGTTTGATGCTAAATGATCACTTGCCACATTCTACCTGCAAGTTTTGCAACTTTCTCTTGAGCAAAAAAACTGAAATAACTCCGGAGCAATTTTTATTGTTCTTCCTCTCATTATATTTGTGCTAGTCAGGTGTTCAATTAAAGAAAAAAAATCTCAATAAAAATTATGTCTTCCAACACTTTAAAGCTCTCCTTGATCCACTGGTATCCCCTGGAAGCCACTAATTTCTTTGTTTCTCAACGTCCTTCATAGAAGTACCAATTCATATGTATTTGAGATCATATCTAACACAACTAAGAGCTACTGTCAGAAACTACCTACAAAACAAAACCATGATCTGAAAATTATTCTCTGGGAAAATTCAAATCTAACTCTATCCTACTGACTCAGGAAATACTCGTATAACAAGTTTGCAGTACGAACTCAGCATAGATTTTATCCGAACCCTGGCCTGCCATTAGGATAGACTTTCACTCTTACATTTTCATTTACCGTGGGTTGATTCAGTGTCTCTGAATTTTTGAAGCTTCAGGTCAGTCTTCATTTAAGTTCTACTGAGGTTTGAGGAATGCGTGACATTGTGATTTGGGGAAGGCTTAGAGTGTTTGTGCCTTATTTTCAATCTGCCATTTTATTTGGATGTGTTTGGTTTTTTCCTTACCCTGAGCTGAGAAAAGGTGAGAAGATATTTTTGGCCAGAGTTTGGATAATAACTTCAGAGCCGTCCTTTTCTCCTCAGTATCTCTTCATCCTGCATGTCTGATCAGCTGCAAAATCTTGTCAATTTTACTTTCATAGCATCTTCATTTAGGTCCCCCTCATATGGCCACCAGCTAAGTTCAGACCCTTGTAACCTCTCATCAGGAATAACCAGTGGCCTCTTAACTGATCCCTCCACCTCATGTCTCTCCCCCGTCCACTCCTTTCAACTCTTCTTCCACACAGCTTAATTGATTTTCCTGTTAGTACTTCCATTCCTGGGATGTTCCTGACCGTAGAGATTTTTGAAGGAGGTCAAGATGTTGGGGCGACCTTCATTATATCATCTGTTTCTTTTCCTCTCTCTAAATTGTTTGAAATGCTAACTCATCTCTATATGCCACAGCCTTTTCATATATAAAATGAAATCCAACAATATATTCTCTAAGACCTCTTCTGATATTCTTCAGTCCTCTGGTTATTTTGGAGGTCAGTTCCATGGAAATGCAGATATATTTATGATAATTGAAATGCCACTATAGAGACGTTGATCACCAGGAGATGGCAAGTTATGATCATTGTGTTGTATTTTTCAGAGTTCGTTTCACATTTGGCAAACATGGCAAATTGGGCAAGAAGTTTATTCTCTAGAATTCATTCATTTAAAAAATAATAAATTAGTGTAAATTGTTATTGGCTATCCCCAGGAAGCTAGAAAAATGTAGAGAGAAGTCAAATGTCATGTCCTTGGTGAAACTTGTGATATTTGCAATGACGTTCTTATAATGAAGCATTCTAGAATGTGAATTCCATTGTGAGGTAATGATGAATTCAGCAGAACTTTGTCTAGACCTTTGGTATTAAAGGAAGGGTCAAGAGGACCTTACATTGAGAATTTACTCAGAAGTATCAATAATCAGTATTTGATCACCTGACAAGGTGGAGAAATGTATGTGAAAATTTTGTATTCTCTTATTGCTTTGTAATATTCGGATGCATTTGTTGTAACACGTGCTTTTTAGACTCTCTTCTTACATTTGCAGTTGATGAAGTGGGGGAAAAGAGAAAAGGGAGGAGAGAAAGTCTTCTTTCCCTTTTGCTGCCCTCTGGTATAGGTTTCCACAAAGCTCTCTGAAGCCTAGGCTACTTACTCAACTTAAAAGAAAACTTGCCTCTTTTCTATATGGGCCCAATGCATATGACTGATTCTTCCTTTTTTTAAAATTATTATTTATTTATTTTAACATTCTTTTCTTTTTAAATGTTGTTTCAAATTTTCTCCTTCCCTCTCAAACCTTCCCCCGCCACCAAAAACGTAAGCAATATGATATCAATTATACATGTAAAATCATGCAAAACATGTTCCCATATTTGTTGTTCAGTCATTTTCACTCATATTCAACTCTTTGTGACCCCATTTGGGGTTTTCTTGGCAAAGATACTGGAGCATTTTCCTATTTCCTTCTCCAGCTCATTTTGAAAGATAAGGAAACTGAGGCAAACAGGGTAAGTGACTTGCCCAGAGTCACACAGCTAGTAAGTATCTGAGGCTGGATATGAACTCAAGAAGATGACTGTTCCTAACTCCAGGCTAGCCCTCTATCCACTGGGCTACCTAACTATCCCATTTCTATATTAGCTATATTTTATTAAAAAGCAACAAAAAATAAAGTGAAAAAAAATTATACTTTAATTTGCACTCAGAGTTCATCAGTTCTCTCTCTGGAGGTGGATAGCAATTTTTCATCATGGGTCCTTTGAAACTATTTTAGATCATTGTGTTAATCAGAGTAGCTACACCTTTCACAGTTAATCATTACAACATTGCTGTTCCAGTGCACAATGATCTCTCTGTTCTTCCATTTCACTTTGCATCAATTCATACAAGTTTTCCCAGGTTTTCCTGAATGCATCCTCCTCATCATTTCTTATGTCACAATAGTATTTCATCACAATTATATGCCACTACTAGGTCTGTATCCCAAAGAGATAAAAGAAAAAGGAGA